>NW_027150554.1:207500-300000 GCF_001643675.1 Monocercomonoides exilis | reverse complement strand
GTGCAGAGTTCGTTTTGCTGTGGATTGTCACTGGAAAATTGGCAGTTGACAAGAGAATCCGCACAGCTGGCTTCGCATTCAGGCATCGTCTATCAAACGCACAGGGAGGGGGAATAATTAAGGAAAATAGAAGAAAATATTGGAAAATAAAGAAAATTCAGAAAAAACAAAGCAAAAATTAGCATTTTTTATTTTTAATAGACAATAAAAAGGAGAAATATGTCAAAAATAATTTTAATAATATTTCAGACAATATTTGAAATAAAAATATATCACAAACCATCTTTGGGTTCCTTTCGAATGAAGCAAGGCATCTTTTCTCTTCTGTTTTGCATTCAGAAACACATATTTCATCTGAGCGGCAAAGCGAATTGCAAAGAAGGAGCATTTTGTGGCACAACATTTGGTTCTCAGTTTCTGTCTGTTTTTGGTTGACTTCTGTGTTTGCCTCAGAAAATATCATTTTTTCATTCGTTTGTTCGAATTGCAGCTGTTTTGAAGAAGAAACTTTTGAAAATTCGTCTTTTTCGTCGCTTTTATCATCTTTTGGTTGAAGTTTTGTGGCATTTTGAATATTTTGTTCATTTTGATGGGTTTTTGCAGTTTTTGCTGTTTTTTGTGCATTTTCTGCTTTTGTTTCATATCGAGACAGTTCAACTGGAGCGAATGTTTCTTTGTTTGTTGATTGTTCATTTGATTCATCATCAAAAGAAGAAGAAGAGAAAGAAGAAGAAGAAGATGATGATGATGATGATGATGATGACAATGAAGAAGATTTCGAAGAAGATGGTGAATATGTTGATGAAGATGATGATTCGGTTTGATATTCATCTGAAGAATGTTCATTTCGATTTGAAGCAATTGAATCTTCTTGTTTTTCTGAAGTAATTAAAATGTTTTCTTTTTGAATTGTTTCTTCTGATGTCTTTTTGTGTGTATTCTGATTAATTTGAGCTGGATATCTTTCTGTTTCTGTTGAAATAGCATTCGAAGAAGAAGAAGAAGAAATATTCTTATTTTCAGTTTCAGATGCAGAAGAAGCAAGAACTTCAGAATTTTCATTCAAAGATTGCGTTTTGGTTTCGTATCTATTTTGTGTTGAAGAAGAAGTTGAAGAAGAAGAAGATGATGATGATGATGAAATTTGTGACTCTTTTGGCTCAGAAGTTGCTGTGAAGGAGCTTTCTTTCTCTGTTACATTCATTTTTGAGCTTATTTCACTTCGAATTTCTCCATTTTCGTTGCCAAAAGACGAAGAAACATTGTTTGAAGGAGAAGTCAATGAAGGCAAAGAAGAAGAAGAAGAAGAAGAAGAAGAAGAAATAGATTCATTTTGAAGTGAATGAATTATCGTTTTGTTTGGAACAGCAGCAAAAGAAGGAGGAAGATTCATGTTTTGATCTGTGTTTTGTGGTTGATAATTTTCACTTTCTGTTTTGTTGCTCAAAAATTTTGGTTTTTCTCTTTCAGAAAATTCTTCCTTTGGATGTTTGTTTTCTTCAATTGTCTTTTGATCTATTGTTCCATTTTGATTATTCTTCTCTTTTTCGACTGAATAAAAAGTTTCTTCATTTTCTTTCTGAAAAATGTTTTGTTCAGAAGATAAAGACGAAATCTGAGTTTGTGTGGCATTTTCGCCTGTTCCTTTTGTTTGTTCTTTTCCATTCGATGCATTCAAAAATGAGCTTAATTCGGAATGTTCATTGAAGTTGTTGTTTTTCTGTGTCGAATCATTGCGAACTGTTTGATTTGTGTGTGTTTCATTGAAGCTGATCTTCAATTGCTGAGAAGGCTGCTTATCAGAAGTTTGAATGACGTCTGAAGAAGAATGTGTTGTTGTTTGAGAAGGAGGCAGATCTGATGAAGTTAAAGTTGAATTTAAAGAATAAGCTGAAGAAGAAGAAGATGATGATGATGATGATGATGATGATAAAGAAGCAGAAGAAGATGAAGTTAAAGAAGGAGGGATATCTCCAATAAAAGAAGGGTAATTCTCTTTCTGGGTTTGCTTCATTTGTGACGAGCACTTGTCAATGCAGCGATTTCGATCTGAAAATATGGAAGTGAAAAAGATATTTTGAAAAAAAAAATAGTGCAAACAATTTAATAATAAATAAAATGAATCACTTAATATTATTTCGTTGAATGTTCAGAACATACGATTTTTGCATTGATCGATCTGGTTTTGGTCGCACACATTGTTGATGAAAGACAAACATCCCACAAAAATCGAGTAGCAGTCGTTTGTGCATTCTGATTGTTCTGAAATTATATGTGTAAAGAATAAATGAATTTGTTCATAAGAATTGTGGTAAAAAAGTATTTGATATTGAAAGAAATTGTTTAAAAAAATAATTCTTAAATAATTCTAAATTAATATGAAGTTGCACACCGTAGATCATTTGTGGGGTGTCGTCCACTGTACATATTTGAGTGCACACAAACAAAATGTGGCTGCATTTATTGATGCACAGCTGCGAAGTTGCATTGGGCATGGCAGAGCACTCTTCCTCACATAATGTGTAATTCGCTTCACATTTGCTGGTGCACTTCTGCTGTGCATCAGAAAGTGAGAACAGCTTTTCGCGATGATTTAAACCGGTGTGTATGCACTCATATCGCTTTAAATAGCAATTTTCTTTGGATTCAGAAGAATCACATGTTTTAATGCAAGCCTCTGTTTCTTTATCACAATCAATATCGCTTTGGAACTTGAATAAAAAATCACAATACGTTAATGAATATGAAATAAATACAAACATACTTCACTTTGATTTAAAACTCGTTTCGCTTTCACTAAAGATGAATGAATGCATGTTAATTGAGGATGGATCTTTTTTGATTGCAAAGAAGTGGAATTTTCGTGATTGCACATGTTATACATATCATCTGCTTTTTTATAGCACAAACTTCTTGAAAAGATGCAGTTATCTGTTTCTTTGAAATTTGTAGTGCAAAGAAAATAACCGTTGTCACATGACTCGTATTGTTGAAAAAGTGAAATCTAAACAATAAAAAAAGTTATCACATAAAATTAATTTATTCCAAATCAAACATTGCAATTTATCTGATTGAGGAAAGTGATTAAATGGGTATACGAAGTTAGAAAAAAAATTAAAAAATGAAAAAAAAGATACTGAAGACTGCAGTTGAACAAGCTGCATTAACAAAAATAAAAGCATGTGAAATGCTCTAAATTGTATCTGCTATTTTTCTATTTCACACTTTTATTGTGAGATTGTGAGAAGAAAAGGGAGGATAACAAAATGACACGTTTTCGTGAACAGTACTATTCAAAAAGCTTGAGCTCAAATTCCATCTTTAACTTTTAGTAATCTTAAGGTTCGCATAAATATCGTTTGATAGAATGTTCGTTCCATTCTTATAGCCTCAAAAAAAGTAAAAGAATAATCAACTTAAAAAATAAAGGGTACAAAAATCTAATTTCAAAAAATAAGAATGAAATAAAGCTTTAATAAAAAATATCTTCAAAAAAATGCAATGATGAATAATTGAAGCAAACACATATATATACTGAAAAAGAAATAAAGCTCAATTCAAACATAACAATGAATACAAAAATAGTAAAAAAAAAAAATGTGACTATTTTTAAGGAGATCGCATATGGTAATATCGATTAATGACAGCACCCGTAAGTGAAGTGTCGGTTTCCGGCGATAATTTCCATCTTGCGACTAAAGCAGTTGTATACAAACGAGAATTGTGCCTCAAAACGAAAGGAAGCACCAGCAAAAAGAAGCCCACAGAGAGAATCAATAGAACAAAATAGATCAAAAATGGAATTCCGATTTTTGAGACTTCGATGTCCTTGCCAAACACGCCATCCAGTGTGAGTGATATGAGCAGAAGAGGCAGCAGAATAAATACAGCGATGCAGACACAGCAGGCACAGCGCAGGAAAACCAGAAAATTCAGTCGAAATTTGTAATTTGAAGGCAAATTGGGTTTGTAGAACAGCATTGGGATGCAGAGGAATATGCAGAAGAAGAAGAAGAAGAAGAACATGACCGTCCAGGGAAGCACAGGGCGGACTGAATGAGGATAAGAAAGTGATGTGGAATATCAATAAAAGACATTCAATAAAATAAGTTTTCAAAAAAAAAAGATAAAAAAAAAGATAAAAAAATGAAGAAGAAGATGTAAACAAAAATGAAAATGAAAAATTGAAAATTTGAAAAATAAAGAAAGTTAAGATTACACAATGGACAAATGAAATAAAATTAAAATAAACAAATAAACAAACAGAAGAAGAGCAAAAATAAGAACAATAAAAAAAGAATTGCACACAATACAGCTGCGCAGACAGGTTCATCCGTATGATCCACATCGTCGAAATCGCCAAAATGATCCAAAGTGGCAAAAACCGTACGTTCTCCTTCATTTCAGCCAGGAAGCTCATATTCGTTCCAGTAGAAAGCAATTCATCATCAGGAATCTCATCATCGTCTTCTTCTTCTTCTTCTTCTTCTTCTTCTTCTGTTGCATTATTCACTGAAGATGAGAAAGAAGATGAAAGAGCTATGGATGAATTAGAAGAAGAAGAAGCATAAAATGAATCGGAAGCAGAAGATGGCTCTAAAACATCAATCTGCTCAATCCCTCCTGCTGCATCTGGTGCATCTCCATACAAATGAGCAAGTTCATCTTCATTTCCCTTCTCTTTCACATTTGTTTTCGCCTTCCCTTTTGCCTTCTCTTTTTCTATTGCTTTCTCTTTTGCCTTCTCTTTTGCCTTTGCCTTGTCATTCGATGCCCTTGAGAAGGCTGCTATCCACGAAAGTGACCTCTCCGCAGACGCAATCATCAGCCCAATCATTTCCAGCACCCAAAATGTGTGCTCAGCTGCCTTCTTCTGCTCTGACACATCGAATTCTGCCTTGTCCGTGCTTGTGTCAGTGTACAACGGGGAAAAGGAGCTTATGTAATGTAATGTTGTTGCTGTTGTTGTTGTTTGGTGGAGTAAATGATTTGTTTGCCCTTTCTGAATGTTCTGATAATTCGATTCAGAGATTCTCGTTTGTTTGTCGCAAACTGAGTCGAGAGCTCTATCTGCAGTAAGATCTGCGCAAACATGAATCGCCAGAACCCCAACAGAAACAATGAAAAATGTGAAGAAATGACATGGATTGGATTTTCGGTGAATTAGAAGAAGGATGAAAAAATGAATCAGGAAAGCAAAGCAGTCCAGCGAAGCGAAACGAAAAACAAATGGACGAACAAACATTGAATTTGACAATGCAAATCCATTTGTTGATGGCTGAATAAGGCCAACCATAAATGAAGAAATGAAAAGAAGAAAAATTGTTACAATCAAAATACTCCAACATAATAGTCTATCTGTTCTTGAACCGGCGAAAGGCGAGAATATAATTTTTTCCGTAAAAATATTAGATGCACTTAACGTTGAAATTCTTTGTTGGCGTTCAAGATATTTCAAAGTTAAAAAAGTATGTTTCCAACCGAATGGACTTATCAATTTTCTTCGAATTAAACATTCAGAATGTGCATGACTTCCAACATCTTTTCCCGCCCAATAACAACTAAAGTTATTTCTATAATAATGAAGTTGCATAAGAAGTCTTGATAATTCAATTACACCATATCTCTCCCAAACTCTTTGTTTAAATGAAAAAAATTCAAAATGCAAAAAGAGTTCAAACCTTTGCTCTTGAGTTATTTCTCTAAATAGTTTGCACGTAGCACCAAGTGTAATTAATGTGTCTGCATTGCAAAATGAAAAGATTCTTTGAAAAAAAAGTTAAAAAAATGTTTAATAAAAACCACAAATCAAACAGCCTTAAAACTTCTGTTGGGAGATCTTTAAAATAAAGGAAAACAATAAATTTCTCGTAATTAATCCAGAAAAAATAAAAAATAAAGCTCAAACCATGTAATGATACACTCATTAGACATTTCATGCATGAATGGGTTATGGCTGATGATCAAAGAAAAATTTATTTCAATATGTTAACGATGAATTGTTCCGATTATATTAAAAAAGTCTATTTATCAAACCCGTATTTTAAAATTGATTTAACCTTGGGGTGTGTTGAAAATAATGCTATTAATTCAGTCCAAAAATAAGTATATAAATAAATAAAACATTTTTGGAAATTTTGTGGAAAATGAAAATAAAAAATATAAACATATATATATTTGTTATATTGCATTGCTCTTTGCATCTTGCATTGACACAATTCAAAAATCAAAATCACAATTTTCTTTGACACGACCGTCTGTGATGGTTCAATTTTTGTTATTTGCATGTCAAAATACAGAATACAACTATCTCATAAGTGAAATAATTATGACTGTTTGAAGATTAATTATAATATGAAAAGTTATAAATGGGTCATTATTTTTGAATTCATATCTTTTTTTCGGGGTATTGATTTTTCAAAGATTGTTTACCTTTGGGAAGAGATTTTGTATTCAAATGCCAAATAATCACAACTGATTCAAAAACAAATGCACTATATGAAATAAAAAGAAAGAGGTCTTGAATATGCCCGTTCACTTTTCAGTGTTCATTTGGGGGAAAATACGGACTTTCAAGCTTTTTTTGCACAAAGAATTGAAAAATCACTTCACTCATAACTTTGTTTCGCTTTCTCAGATTTTAAAATAAATTTGATATTCATATCCGTAAACAGGCATCGTTGAAATCAAAACATAAAGGTTTTCAATGTTTCACGAATGTCAAAAAATGAATATATTTTCTACGTATTTTTTGATAAAAATAATCAATGAAAAATGCATAATTTTTTAACGAAAATGCCTGATAGAAATATTTTGCCCCATTTGTTTCATTCAAAAGAAATTTTCGAACCGAAAAATTTGAAAGAATAAATATTATTTCAAAAATAATCACACAAATGAACAAAAAGACATTGGAATTTGATTTTCAAATATTAAAATTTTCAAAAATGAGGACATTTCCAGGTTCATATTATTATTGGCACTTTTTTCTTTATTGGCATCAAAATTTTTAGAAAAGAAAAAAGGTTTTAAAAAAAAAAAAAAAAAAAAAAAAAAAAAAAAAATACAAAATAAAAATGAATTACTCTTTTCGCTTTTCTTTTTCTGTTTTCACGTTCAAAGGGGTTAAATTCATCACTTATTTTATCACCATCATTCTTTATTATTTTGAATGCCCTTTCAACTTTTTTTTCCCAAAAGCAATTCTTCTTCTTCAATTTCTTTTTCTTTTTCCATATTTTCTTTAATTGACATCTTGTGTTTTTCATTATATTCACCTCATTCGTCAAGAAGCTTTTTTTTTATTATTTCTTTTCAAAAGAAGTCGAAACAATGAGAATGAGAAGGAATGAAGTATTGAGAAGACTGAGGAAGCTTCATTTGAATCGATCCAGATCCACTGCTGAGGACTCCGCAGTTAATGAAGGCTTTTTTGATCACCGATAGAATGAATGCAGTGTGAAGGGCTTGTGGCAACACATCTGCAACAGCTGTTCTTTTTGCTGATAAGGAGGTGGATAATGGAGAGCTGTAATTGTTTGATAGCTCTGACTTCAATACTGCAAATACTCCTCTGTCCAGCGGTTGCGAAATATGTGTAGAATGTTGAACGAAGGTGACGACGTCAATTTCGGTTTCCTTGAACTGTCTCCATATAGTTGGATCAGCGCGTGATGAGTTCGAGTCCAGGAGAAGAAAGAAACGATGAGATTCCTTCAAGATACGTTTTCTTCTGTCAATGATAGCTGGCAGCTATACTGTTAAGGTGTATTTTTTGAAAGACTTCCTTGCCATCCAGCGGTTTGTGCTTGGGAAAATTTCAAGTGACTGTGTTAATTGCATCGCCAGTTCTTTGAGAAGAGTTTCACTTGGACACAGCACAACAGAAGGAAGAGAGAAGCCATCAGCAGCGAATACAGCAACGAGAGTAGCATTCGGCATCCGTTCTGCAGTCTTTTTGAATCCAGCTTGTTCATCTGCAGGATGAACAACAACGCCACGTGAAGAAGTTGGAATGCTAAGCGAAGGTTCGTAGACACTGATGATTAATTCCTCGTGATATTGATTTTCGTCGTGTAATGTTTTTAATTTTGCAAACCACGGCTTTAGGACTTTCTGACAAGATGCTGCAAGTCTGTTAATATCAACTTGCTTTGGAAGCGACGACTTCAATTCCAAATGGCGCTTTTTGAATTCGTGAACAATCTTCAGAGTGACTGTCTTTTTCTTCTTTTCTTCTTTTTCTCCTTCTTCTTCACTATCGTTAATAATATTTTGGCATAGGTCTATTTTGTACCAGTTTGGAAAGGCTTTTTAAAATATTTTTATTAACATATTATTAATTCTCATAATTATTGCAAACAAACTGCTGATGGAAAATCGAGTAATTCTTCCATCAAAAACTTGATATTTTTTCTTTTTTTCTCAACCCATAATTTTATCTTTTTGATCATGATCTATTTAAAAAGATTTCATTACAATGCCATTTTAATGAAATGATACTTGATCATATTTGACATTGTTGCATTGACAATTTCCTTGTTTTTATTTGAAGTAATACAGACCGATGAATGTTTGAATGTAGAGTATATGAAAAAATACACATTTGAATGTTTTGTTCACCTTAACAAATTTTTTTACTGATATGACGCAAGCAGAAATATGTTGTTCCCCTTTAATGATCAGATTTATAGTATGTTTATTAATTTGCATTGATAATATATGAATTTTTACATGTTTTTTCATTCTTTTTTTGTTTATCGTTTTTTTTTGATGATTCAGCAATTGTGTGTTTAAGTGAATGACATTTTCATATTATCTTTTTGTTAGCATCACTTTTTTTTTCAACTTTCAGAGGAGGATAAAAGGATTTCAGCAATTACCTTTTTCTGTGCAAAATATGGATCAATTGTTTGTTTTTTATTCATCATCATCGAATATCGTTAAGTTGTGTTTTAACAAAAAGCTTACACAACTTTTCAATATGATTTATTGTCGTTTCCCTTTCTTCCACGGATGCAAATGCTCAGCCGATTCTCCACTTGGCCACGATGCGAATTATGTCGATTATAACAATGTCTTTTTGAATTCAGACAATCCAATTTATGAATGCTACACAACAAACACAGACGACCAGAGGGTGTGCTATGCATACAATTATGCAATTGCAAGTGCCTGGACATATGATCAATCAATGAAAAAGGATTGGCTGAAAGACAAGACGATATATGTTTCAATGAATGGAAATGATTCATATGAGCTGTGTGGGGCATATACAACATTTCCGTGTCTGACAGTGAAGAAAGCGTTTGAGATGTGTGAGGTGCAGATTAGCTTGGCAATCACGCTGATGGATGGGAATCACATAAGCGAGACAACAACAATTGAGATTGGATCAAAGAAGATTTCAGTTATTGGAATGGGCAAAGAGAAGAACGTGATTGGAACAGGAGCTGTTTTGCTTTTATTCTCTGCTCTGCAGTATTTTTATTCTCTTCCTTTTATTTTTTTCATCTCCTTCAGACTCGTCTTCTTCGTCTTCTTCGTCTTCTTCATCTTCATTTATATCTTCTATTTCTGTTTTGTTATCTTCTATTATATTGTCGTCATCGTCTATTTTTATTATTTTGGCTGTTGGAATTATTTGGCTGGAAGCTATGCTGAGAAAAGGAAATAAACAAAATTTGGAAGCAGAAGAGGACCAATTTCATTGGCCGTGAGATAGAAAGCGGAGATGGAGAAGAAGGGTTTTGAGATTGAAATTGGAGGGATGAAGAAATACTAGTCGGAGGAGGAGAAGAAACGACGAGGAAGAAAAAGTGTGTGAAGAAAACTCAAAATAAAAAGGTTTGCTGTATAATTTGTTTTGTTTTTCTTGTACAAAATTAATCCTTTGATGTTTCTGTAATATTTTTTTCATATTTTTCTTTGAATGATTTTTTATCATTTATTTTTTATAATTATTTTATGACAATAAGAATTTTTTGGATGAATATTCAAAAGCGAAGAATGTGAATGGAATATAGAAAGAAGGCAGAGGATGGTTACAGTTGAAAAAGTGATTTTGGAAAAAAGCAAATGATGAAGAATGTTGGAATGTTGCTTCCGTTCAGAAGCATTGAAGAAAAAAGATGCTTTTCTGCTTTTAATGGAAGCCAATCGTCTTCAGCAGGAGAGATAGTAAAAGGATCTGACTTTCGGAAATATTTTGCTACATAGCGCGGAGATGCAAAACAGGCGTATGGTCAAAAAATCAAAAGAGAAGGAAGAATTTCAGTGAGTGAATCGCGTTTCTCATCTTCTTCCCCATTCTTCTTTTCACCATCTATATCCCTTATGTCCCTCTCCAAATTATCATTTTTCAACATTTCAACAGCAAATGAGGCATATTCAACTCCGACCACATCCTTTCACCAAACACCATATCTAATGAATAGTTGCTCCTTTTTGTCTGTTTGTGATGTGTATGATGGTGGAATTGTTCCTTCTCTGAACAGCCCTTCATCATCCCTGGATGCCTCGAACACCTCGTTTGTCAGGTGCTATCGATCACAGAATGTTGCAGTCAATGGGAGTGAAGATAATCCTTCGAAACCAGCGAGACAGCAGATAGCAGACAATGAGGCAAATTCATTCACTTGGTGTGTGTGGAATGGCACAAAAACCACTGGAACAAGTGGTTCTTATTCAGATGGGGTATCGAGTGGAGGTGCGATTAACATGTATAACCTGGGATCGGGAACGCTTTCAGTGAAATTTTGTTCTTTCAATGACTGCTATGCGCATTATGCTGGGGGAGGAATTTTTTGCTATTCAATTCAGTCAAGATTGAGAACAACTCGTTCAATGCATGCACTGCTCAAAAAGATTACGGAGGAGGGATGTATGCTTATTATATTACTTCGTGTGTCAGGATCAGTGGATGCGAATTCCAGAAATGCAAAGCGAATAGCGTCGGAGGAGGCCTTTATCTCGAAAATTTTAATGTTTCTGGATCTTCGTGTATTGGAACAGAAAGCGGCAAAGGAGAGAGCGCTTGCGTGTTTGGGTGCTCATTCACTTCGTGCTCTCTAACATATTCAAGTGGTGGAGGGATGTATTGTTACAATGTTCCATCTGCATTCAAAATGAGGAGTCTCCAATTTATTTCGTGCTCAGCTGTATCATATGGCGGAGGATTGTGTTTCAATCCAAACCAACAAATAGCTCCTAGCAACAACATTTATTGTTATTTCTTCTTCTTCCATGACTGCAGTTGCAACGCTTCCACTCCATATGGCCACGATGTGTATTTTCAAGACAATAACAATCTCTTTTCGTCATACAACCCATTCTACGAATCGTACACAACGAATGGTGATAACAGGAGAGTGTGCTATAATGGTAATAGCCTTCAACATACAGAAAAGAAGGGATGGTTGAAGGAAGGGATGAAGGATCGGTATGTTGGGGTGGGTGGAAGTGACACGAGCAATCTGTGTGGGATGAGCGAGTCTGCACCTTGCAAGACAGTGGGACATGCGGTGGAGTCGAGCATGGCGCAGCTGAGCTCGACAATCACAGTGCTGGGTGGAAGGCATGTGAGCGAAGGGGCGACGATCAATGTTGGGGAAAAGAAGATTTCTGTTTTGGGGAGAGGGAAAGCAGCGAGTGTGATTGGGACGAATTCTCTTTCTTCGATTTCAACGACGCTGTTCAGTGTGACGAGTGGGCAGTTGGAGTCGAAATAATTATGCTGGCTGAAATAACGGCAAATCCCAGGCCTGAAGAAGGTCATCCAATAAAATCATCCGTATTTGTGCTTGCGCTGCCACAGCTGCCAATAACTGCATTTGAGATGAAAAAACAAAATTCTGCTGCAGCCCCTCGTCTCTCCTTACACCCCTCCCAATCGCTGTTTCCATTGCTCCCATCCCCTTCCCCGCTGTATTGGTTCACCCAGGTGCCCGGATCATCGAAAAATTCTTCTGTGGCGAAACATCCCCAGCTGCGCCCTGCTGAGAAATAAAATCCAAAAAAATAGAAATAAAAAAGGTGCAACACGTCAACGGCTCCCTCGTGAGGCAAACAAAATGGCACACCTCCACCAGTTTGGCTGAAAAGATAACATTCTGAAAGGAAACGGTGACACCCACCGACACCAAGCTGCCCCACAAGCCCACTCATGCAACCCTACCACAACATATTAGCAACACAGCGCGTAGAAAGAGGCATCACAACATGCTCCATGCACAGGCACAGCCCTCTGGCCGATAAATCGCTGCCCCATTTCCCAGTCAGCCCAGAGGCTCAGCACCCGTACCACCTCAAGGATCGAGTCACATCCCTCAGATGGTGCCATGTACCATGTCTGTTCCTGGCTGCAAATCCTTTTTCTACATGTTTTTCGTTTTTTATTTCAAATAACATATGTGCGCAAGTCATTCATTGAACTTTTCCCGATCTCTTTTTTTAAACGAAAAAATTCTTCAAAAATTTAGAAATGAAAATTTTTCAATGGCAAAACAAAACACATGAACAATGCCATAATACAGTTTTCTGTAAACTTACAGCAAAATGCAGAATCTGAAAAACTTGAGATGAATAAGATGAGTTCTGATTGGATAAGAACATAAAAAGAAGATGGAATGAAAAAAGAAATAAATGAAGTGAATTAAAAATTAGAGAAAACAGATTTTGAAAGTCATCCACAAAAAAACTTGACGATTTTTGTGGATTTTTGAGTTGATTGCCATCCGTCCCAACGTCGCATCTTTCAAATGATCGTTTTCCTTCTCTTTCCATCTTTTCTTCCTCCTCTTCTTTCTCTCGAACCAACAGACTTCACACTTCCAATCCTTTATATCTCCTTTGATTATTATTTCTCGCTTTTCCAAAATAAATTGCCCCTGCTCTCTCGTATATTTCGTCTTCGACTCCATCTGCTGCTCCATGAGGCTTGTGCTCTTAAAAAATATCCTCATCTTTGTTTGCTGACTTTAAAAGTGCATTCTCTTTCATCGATTTCACTCCCCATAAACTCCGGCTCATCATTCTCTCTTTTCTTTTCGTTCTGCCTGCTTTTTCTGTTGTCTCTACTCCGAAATGAGCAGCTTCTTCCACTTCCTCCATCGCCAACAGGCTCGCCGAAGGTTAAACCAACATTTCTGCAGAATACGGATTTTTCACACTCAAACACATTACGACATCTATCATTTGAATATTACATCTCTTTCTTCTCTTATATTTCTTATTTTTTCTTTCACAAAACATTCCTTCAAAATTCAACACAAAAACAAAGCTCAAAAATACATAACCTCATTTTCCCAATGCATTGAATGTCCCTCCTTCCTTCCTTCTGCACTGCCATTCTTTCTTCCCAGAAAAACTATACATGAAAAGATCTGCTTTACTGGTTTCCTGCTTTCCTTCTTCCAACGAGACGTCTTGAAGCCGAATTCCAGCTGTTCATCTCTTCTTCTTCTTTTATTTCCTCTTTTATTCCACTATCTTGTCGAATAGATCCATTCCTTAAATATCTTCTCTCAACGTGTTCCTCTCTTCCATCCTCTTCATCTTTTCTTCCAATGTCCCTATTTCGCCATTCTCACTCTCCCATTGCAAACAATTAACTACTTACAAAAGCAGCAATTATATCTATCTTTCATATAAATTCAATGTTTATCACAGAATGAAAAAACAAAAATAATAAATGTTCCAATAATTATTATTTCATTGCAAACTGTTTTTCACAATAAATAAAACATTTACCTTTATAAATAGAGTCTTTCGATAATTTATTAAATGAAACATCCATTATTTTGCTAAGACTATTGAATAATTCAAATAATAATTTTAATAAAAATAACATCATTATAAACAATAGATGTGAAAGTTCGATTATCCAAACAATAAAAATATTATTCTCTCTTTGAACATTGAATTGTGAAGTTGTCCTGAACTTTGTAAAGCCAGGAAATTGAATTTTTTATTCTTTGTGATCTAAAAGTTAGAATTATGGGTTGAGAAAAAAAGAAAAAATATCAAGTTTTTGATGGAAGAATTACTCGATTTTCCATCAGCAGTTTGTTTGCAATAATTATGAGAATTAATAATATGTTAATAAAAATATTTTAAAAAGCCTTTCCAAACTGGTACAAAATAGACCTATGCCAATATTTTCCATCTAAATACCAATTAATATTCAATTCAAATATCAATTACAAACCAGATCGCGCGCTTTTCGTAATGTGAGGCTTGTCCCAGATCGAGGTTCTATTGTAACTTCTTCCAAGAATTGCTTTTCTTTTTCGCATTTGATAATTGGCGGGTGCCCAACTTTTGCAGTCGGTCTGCCGTTTTTTATTGCTTTAACTGCGTGCTCCAAAGATTTTTTGCTGATTCCGCCATATTTAACCCCGTCGACCAGCCTGACAACATTGTCATTAACAATGTGTGCAATCCTTTCAAATCTTGAACTATATTTTCTGTTCTGAAATGAAAACATTGCTTCCTTCAGTCGCTTCTACGCAGCTTAAGCTTTCTTTTTCACTAAAAATAACATATAAATAATATAAAAATGATCATAAATATATTTTTTTATTTTTTAATTTTCATTAAAGAATTTTTAATTAATATTAAAATTTTTGAATGAATAAGAATTATTTACAAACCTTTGTGCAGTCCAATTTCTCATGAAAGCTCAATGGAAGGACTTGAACCCCCCCATTTCCCCCCCATGAGAAATTGGATTTCTTTCAAAATTCGAAAACTGGAATACACGATAATTGTCTTTATTTTAAAAATATTTATTTAAAATATCATTTGTTGAAAAAAAAATATGTTTTAAACAAAAGAACCAATAAAGAAAAAAGTGCAAAAAAAAAGATGACCCTATTCCATTTGTCGAAACTTAGTGAAATGGAAAAAGAAATAAAAAAACGAAGTGTTTAATAACAAAAAATAACCAAAATTATAAAGAAATCAAGTTTATAAACAATAACAACACTTAAAAATCTCAAAACAAAAAGCACGTGAAAATACGAGCAAGTCTATGATCTGAAAAATAAAACAAAAAACACCAGATCTTTTCACAAAAATTAAAATATGAAAAAATATATTCAGAAATTGTATATTATAATATATTAATAATTTTCTGTTATTTCTTTTTTCTAAAAGTGCTCTGGAGAGCCAGAAAATTTATGTCCCGATTAATTTTTTGGGTACCGATAAATTTCTGACCCTAAATATTGAGTTTTTTTGAAGCTTTTTTCATTTCTTTTTATTTTCTGAAAAATAACCATCATGTTTTCGAAAACTAATTTAAAATGTTATTTATAATTATTTCAGTTCATCAATATGTTCAATCAAATTGTTCAACAAAAACGAAATAAAACATTACAAAATGTTGTGAATCTCAGTTATCATCCAAAAAAATGATCAAAATGAATTGCTGTTTCAATTTAACATCACTGTTTTGCACAATGAATCTAATATTTTTCACAAATGAACATTTTCAAACAAACGAATTATGTCGATCTAAAGTATTATTTAATTTTATCAAACAGAAAAGTTGATTAGCCTGCGATGAGCATTCATCTATTTCTTTTCGCATGTTTGCTCTTTGCCGGGAAATTAATGTTGCATGATGCCACACAAGTGTATTTTTTCGAAAGCCAACATACTCGCTTTATTTCTCAATTGCATAATAACCCTGTTTATTCGAATGGAGGCAATTCAAACGATGCACATTTTCAGGCAAATAGAGAACTAAAAAATGTAGAAAGGGGGAACATATTTTGTAATTCCAAAGGATTGCAGCAAGTTACATCAACAGCAATTAATACATTTTTGAGATTATTCAACACTTCGGCTGAACTGAAAAATGTGGCAATTGAACAATCTTCCTCACAATTTATGATTCTAACAGAAAAGTCGAGGGTAATGCTGGATTCCTGTATTTCCCACCAAAAATCATCATCTCCTTTTCATTTGCAAAGCGGGTCAATCATCCTTACAAACATGAGTTTGATCCCCCAAAAGAATTTCAACCCTTCCAGCCTCGTATTTTCATCTGATGATTCGAATTCTATGGATTTGAGAAATACCATCATTTCGGATCTGGCTATTTCTTCATCGGACAATTTTCTTGTTTCAGGGAAGAGCCACAGCGAACAGATCACTAATTGTGCCTTTAGGAACATGTCTATGAAATACTGTGAGGACATTGATTGTCAAATGGAACACTCATGTTTTCGAAGTTATATGGAGAACTGCCTCATTTGTTCATGTGTGAATGCTTTTGAAGGAGGAATTTCAAGTGGATCTTTTTCTTCTCAGGAATTTGTCTGCAAAAACATGACAATAAACCTTGGGAAAAGAGAAACAAATGCTCCTGAGAAAAAAGAACAAATGAATATCACAGATAGTCAATCCTTTTCGTTGTGTGAATGGATTGATTGTACAGCCGAACAAGGAGGTGCTCTTTATGTTCATGACAATGCAAATGCTATTCTCACTGTTGAAAATTCAACATTTACAAGATGCAATGCCTCTTCTGCAAACGGCGGAGGTATATACGCTTTGAAAATGGCAAAATGCATTGTTCTTTATTCAACATTCCTTCATTGTACAGCTGCTTCATCAACAACACTTTCTGGAGGAGGAGGAATAATGATTGAAAATGGCTATGTCCAACCAATTATCGATGATTGTTTTTTTCAAAATTGTTCTTCTGGCAACGATGGAGGGTCAATTGTCCTTTGTCAAGTAATAACTCATACACAGAAAGAATGCATAATAAATTCTTTTTTTGATAATTGTCAATGCAATAGTTCTTCAAACGGTGCAGGAGGAGCAGTTATACATTGGTTTCCTTCGGACAAAGTTATTGTCTCAAATTGTCTATTTTTCAATTGCCATTCAATGTGTGGAGGTGGAGCTGTTGGATTATTAATTGATAGTTACAATAACGGAACATTGCTGTATTTCTGCTTTTTTAACAATAATTCATGTGTGAAAGGCGGACATGACATTGCACTGCATTATTCTTCAGAAAACAACATTGATCCAAGTTGCTATTCAACAAGACAGACAACAAACAGAGTTAGCGCATTCTACAATTCAATTTCTGATCAAAGTGGATGGCTACGAAATGATTTTGGAAGAATTAGGTTTGTCTCTTCAGTTCAAACGCAGCCGAATGCCATTGATACATATTCGTGCGGAATAAATGAGTCTCATCCATGCAGCACCATCAGCCATTGTTTGACACAACTTATTCCTGAATATGTGACTGATATCGAAATACTCACAGGAACAATAATCGAAACAAATAGTTTTGATTGCGGAACAGACAGTTTTACTGTTTATGGCCAAAGTGATTTGAGTTCAACAATTCAAACAGAACTAGAGTCTGGTTGTTTGTCTCTTTTTTCAGTCTCAACAGGCATCTTGTCTGTCAGAGACCTTGTTCTTGTGCACAACTCAGCACATGCAAATAATCGAGCTTCGAGGCTTTTTGAGATCACTGGAGCAGGAGAGATGCATATAAGTGGTTTGAACATATCTGCCGGAAATGGGCAATCTTCAGAAGCAGCAATTTCCACAGAGCTTATAAATGTACATAATGGTATGCTACAGATGGAACGTGTGAATTGGGCAAAGACAATTTCCACAAATTCATTGTTTTCGCTTTCTTCAACAAATGAAGTTTCATTGACGCTTTCAGAATGCACCTTTGATGGAATTGAAAGAACAACGAGCGGAGCGGCTGTGATGTCGTTTTCCAATGGCAAGGCAAATATCGATCTGGATTCTTGCACTTTTGAAGGATGTGGAAGCACAACATCAGGTGATGGGGGATCGATGATGCTATGTGTTGGGAGTGAAAGTGAAGTGAAAGTGAAAGGAGGATCTTTTGATGGATGTTTTTGTTCAGCATCCAACGGACTAGGAGGAGGAATCTTGCTTCGATTGATGAATGAAAATCCCAATTTCCTGATTTCTTCTTCCTTTGGCACAAACACAGCCAAATGGGGAAATGATATCTTTGTCATTTCTCCAAATCTGGAAGAAACTGCAAAGTCACAAAAAATCACGTGTGTGACAGCTTCATTGGATTCTTTTGACGAAGTCCGAGGATATGACAATGGAAACGCTAGTGTGGCCATTCCTCTGTGCATCTATCTTCTTTCTCCTCCATCAGAGATTTGCGTGAGTAACGTAGAGGCATCTGATCATTCACATTGTGGAATTGTTCAATTCCCATGTTTGACAATGAAGCACTCCCTCACACGTATTACAGGTGAAAAGAAAGTTGTTGTGAATGGAATGATTGCGATGAGTGATGAATTGACCTTTGCTGATCAGAAACACGAAATCAAAGGAAATGATGATCAAAGTGGCTGGACAGTTTCAAATACCTCCGCAGGAACAAATACGGCAATGGTGACCGTTGGGGTTGAAACAGTCTTGTCAACTCTTATCTTCTCTATTCCTCCTTCTCTTTCATCACACTCCACTTTCATATCATCATCTTCACAACTGGCTTTATCTCAATGTTCTCTTTCCCTTCAAAATCCATCATCAGAATTGGTGTTGCTATTTTTATCTATTGAGTCTGGAAAATTAGCTATTGATTCGTTTTCGTCTTCATCAATCACCTTGATCGAAAATCCGCTGATCTCGTTGTCTGGAAGTGGAACAAATACCGAGTTGATGAGCACTCTGTGGTTGAACATGACGAACTGCACTTTTTCAGAAATTGAAAGGGCAGCCGGAAGTGGAAGCTGTGTAAACATTGGCAACAGCAATGATGAAAATGCAAATACAAAAACAAATATTGAAAAGTGTGTTTTTGATGTATGCTCTGTACAGGCTGATGAAAGCAGAGGAGGGGCTATCAATGCTCAGATAAAAGGAAATATTCAAATGAATGTTATTTCATGCACATTTATAGGATGCACTGCACCAGCTGGAGAAGAGAAGATAGGCTTTGGTGGAGGAATGGCACTGAAGTTGATTGATGACGATTCTTCGTTTGTGATCTCGTCCCCTGTTTTTGAGGCAGACAAGCCAAACATTGCAAGATATGGAAATGATCTTTTTGTGGAATCATTCAACTTGACAAAGAGCATCACAAACACCTCTCTTTTATTTGTATCTGAGAATCTGAATGATATTTCCTTGGATTCGATGAGAGGGTTTGATGGAAATGATTCAACGAATGCCATTCCATTGGTGTATTTTTGGCGAGCGATTGGTACACAGATATTTATTGGAGACAAAGGAAAAGATATGAGTGCATGTGGGTTTTCAGATTATCCTTGTGTTTCAATTGACTATTGTTTGGATCGATTGCCTGAGGGAAATGAAAAGAATATTAACATCATTGAAAAAGGAGTTCTCCAAAAAAGTGTTGATCTCGGTGGAATTTCAATATGCTCAAATAATACAGACATGTGCTCTTTGGAATGTCTCTCATCACTTGAAGGATCAGAAGATGCAGCAATGAAGATTTCTGGAATTACTAAATTTGAATTAATTGACATTGTTGTTCCATCTTCATTCGCATGTGGAGTCAGTTATTTGATGCATGTTGATTCTGGAAATGGATTATTGACTCTGAAAGATTGTTCGTTCTCAAAAAATGGAGAAAACAATGTGGAAGAGATTATGAATTATGGACTGATCAAAGCAGATGGAGGAACAGTTCAATTGGAATTTGTGAAAATGCAATCGTTATCTTTTTCAAAGGATGTTATTTCTGTGTTGTCTTCAACGATTTTGAACATTAAGAACTTGACGATGAAGAATATTGAGCTGAATGGGGCAAGTGGATTGAGCATATCAAAGAGTTCAAGAAGAGAGAAAAATGAAGTTCAACAAGATATTATTATTGAGTGGAGTTCATTCGAAGAAGTCACTCAGAATACAACAGAGAACATTTCCATCATTCGAAATGAGAATATTGATGAGCCTTTGAAAATGGTGATACGAAACACAACGATGAAGAAGTGTGGGGGAACAAGGTGTGGAAAGGGGGGAGGGATGTTTTGTGTGTTGAATGAGGGAGGAAGCTTTGATTGCTCATTTTGCACGATTTCTGAGTGCTTCTGCTCAACCACAGGAAGAGGTGGCTGGCTGTTTCTGGAATGCACCTCGGCAACTGAGCAGCCGTTGAAATTTGTGTTATCGAACATCACATTCAGAGACAACTCTGCATTGAGAGGGAGAGATATGTATATTCGATGCAATTCAATTGAAACACAAATAGTCGATGAACAATTCTTGCTGGATTTCAGATTGCCATTTGTGAAGGATCTGGCGATGTGGGGATGTGAAACAGACTCTTTTGTGGGGGAAGAAGATCTTCTGCTGAGGGTTGAGAAATACCAAAGTGAGACTATATTTGTGTCTTCGGTTGCAGACAATCACAAAGACAGCAAGCAATGTGGAGAGTTCAACATGCCTTGTGAATCGTTGAATGTGGGAGTTCAGCATATTATTCCATCTCTGTACTCTCAGATGTTGATAACAGAGGAAACAGAAATTGTTGGGAAGTGTGATGCTCGTGATGTGATCATCCGCTCGCTTCAATCTCCTTCAGCAGCATTGGTGCATCTGAACTCAGCAATAACTAATGAGGGAAATCTTATCACAATCTCAGAGAAAGTTCGGATTGAGAGATTGAAATTCAACTTTGGCCAGTCATTTTTGTATTCAGGCAATTCTATTATCCATGAAACAAATGGCCAATTATCTCTTTCGTTTGTTGATTTTTCTTCGATTGGCCAATCCGAAAACATTGAAGCTGTTACTCTAAACTCAACATTGCTGAGCATCGAAAATGGAATTTTGCACATTGACAACTGCTCAGTGTCGTTCTTCTCATTTAAGAAACCTTCATTTCTATTTGGTGGAGATGAGATTTCATTGATGAATGTGAAACTGGAGCAGATTGAATCGACAACAAATGTGTTTGAGATTGAACAATGCAAAGAAGTTGTATTCCATGGAGTATCTGCGGAAGGAGTGAAGTTATCCAATGGCTGTATCTTTTCAATTAAGAACATAACTTCTGGAACAATCACTCTTGTTGATTCGTCATTGAACAACTGCTCAAGGAATTCAGAAGGCGCTTCTGTTCTTTCAGCTTCACCAGCCTTTGCCCATTTAGAGTTTTCAAACTGTTCTTGCATAAATTGCAATTCCTTGTCTGACAAAGGAAGTGTTGTTGAGGTGCATGATGTGAAGGATGCTTCGATAAACATGTGTGAGATTGAAGGAGTGCTTGTGAAAGAAAGTGAAAATGAAAGAACAAATTCTTTTGAAGATATCTGTCAATGGAATGGATCGCTTGTTCATTCATCAAATTCTTCGTTAGTGATGAAATACGTAACAATTTCGAATTCTTCAACAGGAGGATTATCAGTGTCTGCTGGAAATGTGAAGATTGAGAAAGGAGAATTCTTCGACAACAATCCTTTCATGGAAAAATACCCTTCTCTTCGTCGGAACATCATTTGTTCGGATTTAGCTTCATTGACCATTTCGAGCTTGAAGGGAGGAGATGGGTTGATGCCCAATTCTTCTCTTTGGATTTTGAATGATGGATGCACACTTGGAGGGATAGCTGCAGAAAGGTCATCGCCTTTCTTCATTCCAAAACTGGAAGAAGTTTCTGTAAATGAAAATGGAAGCAACATTTTTATCAAATTCAAGGGATCTCTTTTTGTGCCATGTGATTTGTCATTCAGATTGATATTCAAAACAGGGGATGTGGAGTTGGTTGAGACATATCCTTTTGAGAAAGACGGTTTTGTATCAGAAACAGAAGTGATTGGAAGAGTTCCATCAGAAAATATTTCAACTATTGCAGATGAAACGGATGTGTCAGTGATGATATTGTTTGGGAAACAATTGGCTTCGACTTCTCCGCAGATTCTGAAGAACAAAACAGAGCCAAAAACAGATGGGGAAGGAAGACTTGCTGAAGGAGGGAAAGAAGGGAAATTTTATTGGTTGTTGATTGTGATTGTGCTTGTTGTTTTATTGTTGATTGTTCTCATTGTATCAATAATATTGGCAATTCGATGGAGAAACTCAAAAGAAGAAGCGAAAAAATACAAGGAGATTGTTGATGATAATATCAAAAAGGATCCGAAACTGATTGAGATGGTGACGATGGAGATGTCACCAGAAGAGCAGTGGAGAAGGGCAGAGAGGGAGGCAGAGAAGAAGAATGAAGAGAGGATAAAGAAAAGAATAAATGGAAAGGAGATGGTCCATTCCGAGTCATCAGAGCATCTTCTATCTGAGAGTGGATCGACTGAATACATTCTGGGAAGAGACTCAGACAAGATTCCTCAATGGATGCTGGAGAAGGTTGATGATGAGGAAGAGATAAGGAAGAGAACTCCCTCTCCTTCTATTTCTTCCACTTGTTCAACTGATTCAGATTCAACATTTGTTCGAGGGGAAGATCTGTGCCCAACAACCTCATCAATGTCGAATCTGGTGGATGCCATGGCCTGCTCGTCTCCTCATGAAAAACTGATTGTGGATCTGCGAGATTCATTGTTCATGTTGCTTCATGGGAGGAATGAGAAGAAAGAGATGGCTATTGGGAGTTTGCAAGAGAGGGAGATGACAGCTGCGCAGATCTTGTTCTGGGTGGTGAATGGAGCACTGCACTCATTTGACGAAATGGAAAATCCACTTTCATCTTTAGAAAATCTGAGTCCTCACATTGTGCTGTTCTCAGAGCACATGGTGATCTGCATTGCGATGCACTCAGAGTGTTCTTCTGATGACAGTTCAGATTCCTCTTCAATCTCCTCATTGAGTATTGTTTCTTCTTCGTCCAATATTTCGTTGATGAGCGAGAGATTCACAGACTCGCCACCTCCTTCATCAGCATTTGAGGATGATGAAGGATTCAGAAAGGAGTGCTTGAGGTGGAAGGCTCCAGAGCTGCTGATGAACAAGAAGATGGGAGCGACAAAGGAGTCGGTGGCATTCTCGATTGGGATGATGCTGTGGGAGTGTCTGACGCTTCATGTTCCGTTTGGGGAATATGAGGCGGTGATTGCAGGGGAGAAGATTGTGAATGGGGAGAGGCCGAAGCTGGAGCTGGCAGAGGAATCAGGTCTGTTTGGGGTGATGCAGAGCTGTCTTTCTGCAAAGGCTGAGGGGCGACCCGCACTGATGGAGCTGAAACGAACATTTTTTGGGCAGTTTCCAGCTGAGGCGATGGTGATGACGATGACAGACGCAATGTGCTGTGAGGAGTCAGAAGAGTCAGAGGAGTCAGAGGAGAAGGGCAGGCAAACAAGGGACAGTTGCCCTTCTTCAACGATCATGAGTGACGAGACGAAAAAGTGATGGGTGAAAAGAACAGAAGCAAAGACGAGTTGTAAAGCTGAGAAGAGATTTTATTGTTTTTGTTGTTCTTCACATTTGTATATTTCTGTTTTTGCATTTGTATTTGTTTATTTTTTTCGAATTTGTCAATTTCTCTGAATTTTCCGTTTTCTTCACTTTTTGTGTGATTTCACTTTTATGTTGTTGTTGTTTGTACCATTTGCGTTGTTTGGATTGTATGTTCTTTTGCAACACCATTTTTGCTGGAGAAGGATCAAAGCAGAATTTTGTGGAGCTTTGCTTCCACACATCTGCTGATCAATTGTTTTATTATTTCATTCATTCACTTGTTCATTCATTCATTCCATTTTATAACTCCCATTTGATTTTTGGTTGAGCATGTTTTTCGTTCATCTTCTGTCTTTGAAACGAGAAGAACAAGCCAGGAGCATTGGAAAATGCTTCTTTACAAGCGATCTTGATTCCTTTTGAAAGAAAGTGATCTTCATTTATTTTTTACAAGTCGATCAATCCTCTTCTCCAGTGACTTAATTATCTTTCATTCATTTCACATTATATATTCATCATCTGTTGTATTATTAATCTTGACAATTGGATTGGAAAGATAGAAAACAAAGCAATCGAAAACACCAAATTGTATTTTCTTTTGTCATTGATGAGTGTTTTTTCAAAAGCCAAAACTTTGAAATTGAATCAGAAAATCAGAAATCCTCATTTACCAACAAGATCAACTTCTTATGTGCGGATGTTCAATCAACATTTTGACCCACTCACAGATTTGTTGTTACTTGTTCAGATTCCTCTGCCAATTTCAAAAGGAATCAAAATTTCACCCACTGACACATTTGAAGTTTCTTTCGTCACAACTTAAAACATTGAGCATCAACAATCTTCAAATACACTTTTTGAAAATTGGTTCTTAAAAAAGATCATCTCCTTTCTCCTCTTCAATAATAGAAATCTCATTCACAGTTGCTCCTGCCTTTGCCCTGCATAGAAAAAATAACGTTTAATGAAGGAGAATTAAGTGGTAATTCAAAAAGCAAATTGCCCATATTGTTGTTGGATGACTTATGTAAAAGGATTGCGAAAAAAGGATGGAAAGATTCATCTAACAAATGAAAATGGTTTCATAGAATATTATGAATTTTTCCTTTTGGATTGGACTGGAAAAGCCATTCAGGATATTCTTCACAAACAATTTCATTTGAACAAAGCAATCAAAGTGACATGTTTTATCACATCAATCATATTTCCAAAAGTCTTTGACACAGATTTCTCGGATGAAGAACTCATTCAACTGTGACTGTCCTTCAGATTCGTTTCTTTGCCTCTCTTCCATTTATTTGTCATTCTTTTTTCCATCACGATCCCACTCATCTTTTTCTGTGAGTTGATTATTTTCAACTTCTCCAATAAATAGTGATTCAAAAAATCGATTCACAAATATTGAATGATGTCTTTTTCTTTCTTTTTTGAAACCAATATGAAAGCAATGGATTCTCAATTCAGAGCAACAAAGAAAACGCACCAAAAAGATCTTCACTTTGCTGATCAAAAGAAAACTCACATTGCCCATTAAAAAAGAAAATCAAATAATTATTATATCATTTCGATTTATTTTATGAAACATTGCTTTTTCAGAAAACAAACTTTAAAAGGTGTGCAACAATCAATTACAACTATTAATTGGCAAATTTTTGATTTCTTCCGAAAGAAAAAAGTTGGTTTTCTCCAGCTTCATTTGTTTCAATGTTATCCCCAAGTTTCCATTCAAGAATTGTGGCTTGACAACTCCAACAAAAAGATTGTGGTACATTCACATAGCAGAGAATGTCACAAACAACGACTGGCTTCCAATTGTTGCCCAGAATGTGATCGTTGCCAATAGCGGTTCAGACATTGATGCATGTGGCATTCTTCAAAAAACACAAATGAACCAAATGCCTAATGATGCTATCACTAAAGAAGATGATGAAGAAGAAGACGAAGATCTTATCGAGATGTCATATGTTGGATATATTCTATCAGAAGATATTCTCAACATCACAACCTCCTTCTCTGTTCCAGCAGACAATTCTTTGACGATATGGCCCAAAGATGAGGGAAAAGTGCCTTTTTATAAATTCTTTTCCTCTCCAATCGCAGTGAAAATATCGGGTCCATTCTCATCGTCTTGCTCTGCAAGGATAAGATTGCCAATTTCAATAACAAGTCTGATTCCTGCACGTTGGAAAGGATACGGATAGAAATATCTTCACAATATATTGATAAATACAAAATACACACATGCTGGTATTTTCATTCAAAATTTAAAATGTTGCATTTCGTTTGTCTTCCGATTACCAAAAATTAACAGAATGAATTTCCTCGTTCGCAATGTTTTTCCAGTGATTGACGTTAGCATGAAAAAAAATACAATCGATTCTGCAGGACAGATTCGTTCGCTGATCTCTCACCTTTCCAATGGATAATCTCGTTCAAAGAAAACAATTTGATCATTGAATCCATAACAAATAAAGAAAAATCGAAAAAGCGTTGTTTTTCTCCATATTCGCTTGGCCAGAATGTCAACAAAAGGAAAAACAGTGTGAGCACACGTGTTTTATTTGATTGTTTTGAGTTTTTTTATTTCATCTATTTCATTTATCCAAATATATGCGAATTAAATGTGAATGGCTGAAATATTAATGCTTTCTTGAACAATTTTTTTTTAAAAAAAAATGCAGGAGACAGACAACACAAAAATGTTCAATAGTTTGCGATTGTTATTGCAAGCGAATTCTTGTTCATTGCATTTTTTCTTTGTTTTTTATTGAAGAATTGTTTGACGAGCTTGGAGGTTGCGATGAGGAAGATCAGAAACAGAAAATTGTTGAAATGAACGGTCTGGTGGACTATATGAATGAAGATGAATGCAAATCTGTTTTCACGATTGAGCTATTCAATAAAATAGATAAAATGATTGGAGAAGAACGAATTAATTTGAAAGCTGCAATTCTTCTGTTGAAGCACATTGGTTATTGCAAGAAATTAAAAAACTTTCGTTGCTATAGCTCTTTCCATTCTTTGCTGCCTAAAAGAATCGAGGAAATGATTATTAAAGAAGAAGAGAAAAAAGGAGAAAAGAATGAAATGCTTCTTATCGATCTTTGCGAGTGCTATATAATGACAAACCAGTGCATAATTCCAGACAAATTGATTGCGATTTGTTTGCCTTGCCTTTTGAAAGCTGCTTCTCATAAACTGGAAAACGAAGAAACACGAAATGAAGTAGAAATGGTTCTTTTTTCTTTGAGTTTGATTGAAACGACAATGGTTTGAAGTTTCCTTCACTTTATTTGCTTGGAGTTGCAATTATTTATTTTTTTTAGAGAGTGAATACAGATATTTACCTGAATGAGATTATAGAAATCATTGAATATCACAAGGAACATCGGAATTTGACACGACTTGGTTATCAATCGGCTTGGAAGTTTATGATACTGAGACTTCAACGAGAAGGAGAATTTGAAGACGTCATTTTGAATGAGTTTCATTTTGTGAAAGAAGCAACAAGAGAATTGGATGAGCTGAGGGAATGTGTGAATTGGAAGAGAAAAGGAGGGAAGGAGAAAGAGGCGAGGAGAAGCGAAGCGAAAGAAGTGAGCGTCATAATGGAATGGCTCAGAATGGTAATGGCTTATTTTCGTGAACGTCTGTTTTTGGATGAAGAGCATATTGAGCTGATTCGTTGCATTGTCGCTCTGTGCAGAGCAGCAAGAGAACATGAAAAAGAAATAATAATAGTGTGCATTTTGGTTTTTAAAACAGCAGCACAAACAAAAACAGTTTGCGTGGATTATTTAACGAAGAGTGGAGCAGCGAATGTTGTTTTGGAGGAAATTCAGCAAGCAACTTTGAAACATGACATAGCGCACAATTGTTTGAGATTCTTTTTGACAATTTCAAAAATATTGAAAAGGAAGATGGTTGATGAAATGGAAAAAACGAAAAGAAAGGTTATGAAAATGGAGATATCTGAAAAGATGGAAGAGGAAGGACATGAAGACTTTATCATTAGCTTTCAAAAAAAGTTTGGTTTCCTTAATAGAAATTGTTATCCCAGCTTATCATTAATTGCATCGGACTATTTTGTGAATGTTTAAGAAAATGATGTTTGAAAAATTGTGTAATTTCTTTTCTTTTTTTGTTTGTTTGTTTGTAATTTCACAAAGAAACAAAAAAAATGATTCTTTGAAATCCAAAAAAAGTCTGTTTTTTTCAACTTCATCCAAATGAAGTGAAACTATTCAAAAAGAAAAAAACTTGTGGATCTTCTTTTGCTTTTTTTCTTTCTCCAAAGTTCTTTCAAAAACGACTGATCTCTTCAATCTTCAACAAATGACTCTCTTCAAATTCATTATTCGCTCCGTTGATTGTTTTGTCAATACAAACTCTTCTAGGTTTATGGGCAAAAAAACCTGTGTTTCTCCATGTTCTTTCTGCTTTTAATGCTTCTCAGAAATACTCAGTGAACATTTGAAATACTCAAAAAAAGCTCACATCATTGAAAAGCTGTTGCAAGTTCAGAGAAATAAACAAATTCAAGGATTTCTTATTCCCTTTTTATCATTATTCGACATTTCTGTATCCAAAAAAAAATGAAACCCATTAAAAGCATGTTGAGTTCGCGAAACATATTCATTCGAAAGTCTGATTATTAGAATGCATTCTGGCAGAGATTCTTTAACTTTCTATTGTCAACACATTCTTTTGGTTTGTAAGATTTTTCTTTATTCTCTAACGATATTTTGATATTCATCTGTTTTGTCTTTTTCAACCTCTTCCACTATTTTGATTCAAACAAATAAATAGTTATATTTTAATTAGAAAGATATGAAAATGCTTTATATTTTTGCATTTCAAACGTATTTTCAAGACAAAATGGAGCTCAGAATCTATATCAATTTAAAAAAAAAATGTGAAACAATTTTTTTTCACAATTAACAAATAAAACTGAAATTCCAATCGCAAAAGAACCTATTTTCTTTTAAAAAAAGCACGTCAAAAGAAGACACAAAAACATTGACAGCAACATTTTTTGTGAACTACAATTGGTTTGATCAAAAATTGTCAAAGATCTTCGTTTTTTGTTTAATTCCGAGAAGGTAATTAATTCGAAATTACTCTTTTGAGTTATATTTTTTTACCAACTAATCCGACTTTGGAACTGTTATTAATCAAAAAAAGAAAATCAACGATGTTTGAAAAATATTCATGAAAACAATATCTTGAAGAGTTGGTATAAATTTGAAGTGTTTTTTAAAAGCAGAACGAAGATGAGTGATTGCAACAAATCTGCAGATTATATTGAGGAGACGAATCCGAAAGAAAAATTTATCAGTTTGCTCATTTTTCTTTGGATATGTTTGTTTTTTTAAAAGCATTGTTCAAACAAAATGAACCTCAAAGAATTGTTTGACGAATTGAAAAATTGCTCTGCATTAGAGCAAAAACAGAAAATAGAAGAAATGAATGGATTAATTCCTGGAATGAATTTTGCAGAATTATATTCTATCATGGCAAAAGAATTATTCAACAGCATGGAAAAAATGTTTGAAGAAAAGAAACTTTCGATGGAAGATGTGCTTGAATTGATGAAGAACATTGGATGTTGCGCGACATTGAAGAGCATATTCAACTCAAGTTTTTGTATTTCTTTATTGCGAAAAAGGTTTGAAAAAATTATCGTTGAAGAAGAGAAGAAAAAAGAAAAGAATGAAAAGCTTCTTGTTGATCTTTGCGAATGTTATCTGATGTTGTCACAAGACATTTTTTCAATTGAAATAGTTGTTATTCGCGTGCCTTTCCTTTTGAGAGTTGTTTCTAAGAAAATGGAAAATGAAGAAAAACCAAAAGAAGTGGAAATGGCTTTGCTAGCATTAAGTTGCATTGAGGCTCAAAATGTATGAGTCGTTGTTTTTTATTTTTTATATTTTTGCTTTTTTTCTTGTATTTTGAAGAGAATAGATAAAAAAATGTATTTGGAAGAGATCAAAGAAATCATCAAATATCATCAGGAACATCGCAGCCTTACTCGTCTTGCCTATCAGTCTGCTTGGAAGTTTTTGATCAACAGATTGAAACATGACAAAAACTTGGAAGAAGTGATTGTGAGTGAGCTGCATTTTGTGGGAGAAGCAACGAGAGAGTTGGAAGAACTATCAAAATGCGCACATTTGCAAAACACGAAAAAGAATGCAAAAGAATGTGGAAAAGTGGAGATTACAAGATGGATGAAGACGCTTTTCCGATTTGTTTATCATTCTGCATTGAATGAAGAAAACGGACTTGCTGCTTTGACTGGGAGCGTGGTGAAGTTGTGTAAAGAATTTGAAGATGAAGACAAAAAAATATTTTCGAACGGAATCGATCTTTTAAAAGAAATAGCATTTAGAGGAGGAGTCAATGCTTATGAGCTGTTGAATGGAGAAGCAGTTGATCTCATTTTGAAAGAATTTAGCCAATCAACATTTGATGACACTTCAACATCGAGTTGCTTCAGTATGATTTCGATTATTGTTAAAAGTTTGAACAGAAAGAAAAATGAGGGAAAGGAAGAAGACTTCAATGAAACGAAAAGAGTGAAGTTCAAAAGAGAAATGTTTGAAAAGTTGGAAGAAGATGGATATGAAGAAAATATTATCAGATTTAAAAGAATGAAAAGTTATTTAATAGGTTCTGAAACCTTCGAACACTTTTTTATTTTTTGCTGAGTTTTCTCATTTCATTTCTTTTTTCTCTTCTTTTCCTTTTCTATTCATGAAAAAACAACAAATTTGTTCAAATAATTTACGCCTTTTGGTATTTCTTACGTACAGATTTAAAAATTTTACATAGGGTGGTTTTTTCATTTAGGATTTTTTTTTAATCCGGACATAATTTATAATTCAAATATTTTAGCAAATAAACAATATTGTTTCCCAGAAATTTCCTTTGTATTTTAAAAGCACATGTGTCATCAATTCGAAAACAAATTTTTTTTTGAAATGGGAGAAAATACGGACTTTCAAGCTTTTTATGCACAAAGCATGAAAAAATAGTTTCGCTCAGAACATTATTAAACTTAATCAAATTCGGAAATAAATTTGATTTTCATATCTGAAAACAGGCATTGTTGAAATCAAAACATTTAGTTTTTTTATATTTCTCTAATGTCAAAAAATGGACCCTTTTTTTAATATTTTTTTTTGAAAAAATTCAATGAAAAGTGCATAATTTTTCAATGAAAATGCTTGAAGCAAAAAATTTTTCCCCAAATGTTGTAGATTTTTTGAAATAAATAATTTTAATTTTTGAATATCTGACTTTTGAAGAATTTTTCTGTTTTCATTAAACGATTCAGTTCATTTTTTGCACACACTTCTAATTTTTTCTATGATATAAACAATTCTGGTTATTTTTTATTTTCGGCAATTCGCTCACTTTGATTGAATGGAAATCAATCGTTTTTGCAAAATCATAGTCAATGAGACGACTCAAAAAGTATTTCTCAATAAATGCAGGAGCATCTAACTTAAAACAAACACTTGCACTTTTTTATGTTAGATAAAGGATCATTTTTCTTTTAGCACCTGGTATTTTATAAGATCCAAATTTTTTTTTCAAATTGTTTCGAACTGAAACTTGTATTCAGTGACAATAATTGTCTAACAAATTATATTTTATTATTCAGTTATATGCCTTATTTTTTTATAAACTATTTTTTTTAAAAAAAAGATTTGAATTTTTTTAAGTTTTATTTTTTGATCACTATTTTGCACATGCTTCCGCGAGTTTGTTTAAACGAGTGTTTTCCTTGTTGGAATTATTTTTTGGTATTCCTTTTTGTCATTTCTCTTGTTTTTTTTTACTTAAGAAAAGCCTTTATTTCCAATAGTTATCACACATCACTAATTTTTAAATAATGCAGAAATATAAACAACGGAACATGCTTTTATTCAGATTTCTTGTCCTTATGTGGGTGATTATTTTTGAAATCATAACTTTTTTCGGGTTGTTGATTTTTGAAAGGTTTTTTGTCACTGAGATAAGATTTTGTATTTGAATGCTGAATTCTTCACAACCGTATAATTGGCATATGTTTTTTCACAAACAAAAATGATGATGTCATTTGTGAGTCTTTTCATTTTTCAGTGTTCTTTTTTTGGATGTTCAAGTGAAACATTCGAACCGAAAAATATGAACGAAAAAATATGTTTTCAAAAATAATCACTTATGTTAAATATTATTTCATTTGACATTAAATATTAAAGTGTTCATGACCACTTTGGTGATTATTCATGAATTCATAACTTTTTTTTGGATGTTAATTATTTTGAAAATTCATTGTGATTTTTCAAATAGTTGGAATAAACTATTAGTGAGTATTTTAGATTAAAAATTTTAGGGGGTGTTGTCTTTTCAAAGGTTGTTTGTTTTTGTTAAGAGTTTTTGAATTGAAATGCTCAATTCTTCTCATTTGTTTCAAAAGCCATTGTTTCATCTGAAATAATGATGAAGATCTTATCGATTCGCCTTTTCCCATCGGTGTGTTTATTTGTGAATATTTCAGTGTATTTTTCGGTTCGAAATTTTTGAATGAAAATATTTGATTTCATGAGTAATCACCCACACATCCCCCTTCCTTTTTTTTTTTTTTTTTAAAAGTTAATAATTTCCAAAACAATCTGTTCATTAAAGAAGAACATTCATTTGAAGGAAGATAAATTAAATTATAAAGAACCGAAAAAAGAAAACAAAAGATGAAAATATAATTGAACATTAAATGTGAAAAAATAAAAAAATTTCTTAATTTTCTATTGTCGCAAATCTCTTCATCTTTCCAATTAACTCAGGCTTTATGTATTTATTGCAATATGGAAGCAACACAAGGATATCATTGACTGAATTGAAACTTATTTTTTTTTTCCTAAATAGATATTATAGTCCGCTTTCGAATTATCAATTCTGTGAACTATCAACAAAAACAGAATATTTTCATTATTCAATATAGATCGATTAAAAATATATTTTAAAAAATATATATTAAACTTTTATTAAAACGTTATTCTGTTAACGAAAATTCCCATTATTTAAATTCAGTTTTTGCTAAAACTGTTTGAAATCTTCAAACAAGGTTAATGTCTTATAAAACTGAAAAATTGTCTGCTGATGACAATTTAAAGGCTCAGGTTAAGCTGCCTTTTCTTCCTGGCACGACATTTACAGATCCAAAGGTTGCATTTTCTTTTTAATAGCTCAATTATATATTATGTTTTTAATATTTCTCTTAACCATTAAATTCATAATGGAAACAAAATCGTTTTGAAAAAACAACAATTAATATTTCTAAGAAAACCAATTTTGCAAAGTCGCACACACTTGGATACAAAGATGGAATTCCAACTGCAAAACTGGATTATCCATCCATAGGAAATGAATTCCGGCGCACTATTGATGAAAGATTTAGCTCTGAAGAATTGGAAAAGTCACGAGATTTTACATTTGGATGGACAAGAAAATGCTTGGAATACAGCTCTGTTGGTGGTCCTGATATCAAATCAAGGGGAACAACAATTGTTTCAGCAACTGGAACAACAGCACCTCCAACTGCAGAAACAATTCCATCTTTTATTGCATATGATAAGTTAGTTATGTGTTTTTATGCATATTTCAAAGGTACCAATCCTTTTTTTCTTTTTTAAATCGAAATTTTTGAACGATATTTCTTATTGAACATAAACATAATATAAAAATATATATAACAAACAATAGAGGCTGTACATGAATCGCGGGAAGAAGTTTACAGAGTGAGAAATGTTGATATTCTATTTTATCTTGAAGACGATACCATAAGTGTTGTTGAACACAAGCAGAACAATTCAGGAATTGTTCAAGGAACGTTTTTGCGTCGCCATCGCGTTCCGCGTGATGAGCGCGATCCAGATTCTGGGTGCATTGAGCTTGACGATTTGGAAGTTGGGAAGGATGTCCGCATATACGGGCGACTGTTCCACATATACGATGCCAATGGCTCGACACGAGAGTATCTCGAAAAGGAGTACGGTAAAATTCTGAGCGAAAGAGAGCCATTGCCCTCAGACGCGCATGCAAAGGAAAGAGAGAAGATCGAGTCGCACATCCGAGTGACGGTGCGCGATCCAGACACGACGACGCAGAAGTTCCTGAAGTACGACAGACAGGTGCTGAGGTTCAACGCAGTGTGGAACGACGCGACGATGTTTGGCGAGCAGCGCTTCTTCGCACTGCACTACTTCCTCTCTGACAACACCATCGAGATCGTCGAGCTGCGCAAGGCGAACAGCGGGCACGAGGCGTTCCCGTCGTTTGTGCGGAGGCAGAGTGTGCCGAGAGACGGGGTGGCGCATCTGCACCACTCCGACACGGCGTATGAGCCGATGCAGCCAGAGGACCTGATGATTGGGAAGGAGGTGACCATCTTCGGGCGCACGTTTCTCTTGTACGACTGCGACGACTTCACCCGGCGCTGGTACCAGCAGAACATGGGTGTGACTGATCCGATGGATCCTCTTCCACTCGGGGCAGAGGAGACGTCCACGGCAGACAGAGAGGTCCCGCCGTATTTGGGCTTCGGAGAAGAGCTGGACTCGCTCGCCACGTGCTTCCACATACAGCCCAGGCCGTGGCCGAGAGACTACTTCAAGCTGCTGGTGAAGGACAAGGACGCCTTCCATTTCCTGTGCAGAATCGAGACAGCGTCTCCAGGCGAGTCAGAAAGGCGCTTTGTACTGACGTTCCATCTGAGCGACGACACGCTCTCGATTTACGAGCCGCCGCAGAGGAACATCGGCTACGTGCAGGGCAAGTTTATGGAGCGGACGAAGATGTACAAGCCAGACTCGAACGTGTACTATGGCCCTGGCGACTTCTTTGTGGGGGCAGTGCTTGAAATACGGACACGGCGCTTTGTGCTGCTGGACTGCGACTCGAAGACGATGCAGATGCAGAGCGATATGGGCTGTCCAGAGCCAGATTTAGTGAGGATTGAGGCAGAATATCGTCTGCGGCTGTCAGACCTCTACAACATGCAGAGGGCGAACAAGGCATTTGACAAGTTAGGAAAGACAGCCACACTGACAAAGTTCAAGCAGATGATGGATGCGTTTCAGGTGGGGCCAACACAGCTTGAGATGCAGGCGCTGGCTGAAGTGTATGGAAACTCTTCATCTTCAGGCTATTCTGAAGGAGGAGAAGGAGAAGAGCCGGAGTTGGACATTACTGCCTTCCGCGAAGCGATCAGAGAGGCGCCACGAATTATGGATGGCACGCTGTTCAAGACAGATGCAGCGCTGCATGTGCATCCCATCACGCCAGGCACAATCACAGTGACTGACGCTACAGGCTCGAAGACACGGAGCTTTGGACCAGGCGGACGGATGGGGGTGTCGATGAGTGGGGCAGGCGGAGTGGGGGTGAGAGACGCAACACTGGCAACGTCGTCGGTGTCTCTGGAGCCAACAGACCATTCCGAGCTGACGCTGACGACGAGGGCGTTTGGGCCGGTGGGGAAAGCAACACAGCCGTCGCCTTCACTTGTGAAAGCAGTGCCACATTCATCGGGTGTGATGACAGGGACAATCAAAAGGACGCTGCTGGAAGGAGAGTCAGAGGCAGACTTCAGGAAGAGGCTGGCAAAGGAGAAGCAGATTATGATGAAGGCAGTGGAAAGAATCAACTTGAAGCACGCGTCGCTGACGGAGGCATTCAATGCATTCACACAGAAGCAGACACCGCGCCTGTCAAGAGAAAGATTCAGAGACCAGATGATTAAGTATGGTGTGCTGCAGAAGACATCCGAGATGGAGCTGTTGGAGAGGCACTTCTTTGGAGATGCGGAGGACATTGGGTATCAGGACTTCATCAGAGCTATGAATCCAGAAGAAACTCCTTTATCATTCACTGCTGCTATTGCACCTGCTCGAACTTAAATCATTTTTAATTTTATTTTATTTTTTTTTTCCAAACTCTATTTCTGTTTCTGGTTTATTAACTTTCTTTTTTATTTTTAAATCTCAGTTTAAACTTCTCTTGATAGTTTTCTATTTCATGTCACAATATTTCTTCAAATAAAGAAAATTTCACTTTCAAATCCAAAAAAACTTTTCTATGGGCTGAAATATTCTTCTAACAAATTTGATTATTTCGAAAAGATTGAAAGGCCAATGAGCTGGAGTGAAGGTTGTACTTCTTTATTTACATTATTTCCTATTTTTATCGAGTATTAAGGTCATGATTCTCCAATGAGCCTTCGTTCTTCGATGCGAATGGATTCAAAAGGCTTTGCAAAAGTCACATTAGCTCAACATGAAATAGAAGCCATATCAATGGCGCAAGAAGATAAGTTATCATACAACGTGAGACTTGAGGAAATAAATGCATCAAACAAAGCGGTTTCAGAGTCATTATTCTTTTTTCATATTTATTTTTATTTTCTAAAATTTGTAAAAGGAAATACAATCATTAATACTTGAGTCGCACAAATTAATAATGCATCAAGTTCAAAGAATGAATCAACATGGAATGAGTCTTGAAGACAAAGATGCTTTAATTTTCAGAAATGAACTTGTTTGAAATTACTTTTAACAAACAGTTTTCTTTCTTTGAACATTTTTAAATTTATTCAGGAAAATGAAAAGTTGAGACAGTTTAAATATCAGATGGAAAAAACTATTATACCTCAGATTAACACAATGATGACAAGTGTTGAACAAATGACAAAGCAACTTACTGAAAAAGATGCACAGTTAGATTCAAAGAATAAACAAATTGAAGAATTGAACAATAAAGTTGCAGAGCAAAGTGAAGAGATCCAAAAATCAAATAATCTTATGAAAACAGATATTCCTGAAATTAAGAATGAACTCCAAAAACTAAGAAAGCTTAACCTTGATCAAGAGAACAAGATTAAAACTTTATTAGAAGAAAACGAGATGTTGGCTAAGAAAGCAGCCGATAGTGAAGCAAAAGCAAAGCAGATCCAACGCGAGGCAACTTCGGCCATTAAAGAGGCGACTGTGGCAAAGTTGAGTGAGATTTCGTGCAAGGCGACGTTCAGCAGAATGTTTACAGCAACAAAGCGGATTGCCTCTTTCCACCGCGATTTGATGCTCGAAAAAGAGCAGGACCTCAGCTACGCTGCAGCAGAAGCCATTTTGAATGAAGAAAATGCCATCGCTAATGCTTTGCTTTGTGGTGTGCAGCCATTTCAACTTGTTTCGAACAGAAAGGATATGCAGCAAGAAAGCTATAAATTGCAGAAGAACAAATTGATTAGTGAGAAGAGTAGAAACAGAATAAATAATGAACCAATAGATAAAGAGGCACCAAAGGGAACTTCAATAAGAGAGCCTCAAATTCCTACGCTTTCTTCTGTTTTGAATGAGATCCAGCAAAGTGATCCAGTTATCAAAAAGCTTCAATCTCACATTAGTCGATTTCAAGGCTTATCAACACCAAACAGTCGTCTCTCAAATTTAGGCCAAGTTTCCCCTGGCAGTCAATCGCCTTCTTCTTCCAGCAGCCAAAAAGAAGAGAGCGACACGCCAAGAAGCAGAAGTGGAACATCTTCGAACACTTCAAATAGCCCAGCGGTGCAGTCACCAAGAGCGGATCTGCCTTCGCCTGTGCTCAGCAGTGAGGAGATCCAAGAAATCAGCGCACGCTTCGACGCCATTCTCTCCCAGCTGAACTCGTCTGGCGATGTGCTTTACGACCTCTTCTGCTCTCCGCTTTCGGACAGCCTTTCCTTTTCAGACGAGACCAGCGTGCTGAGTGAGTGGAACATGCAAGCGCATTCTTCTCTCGTGTTCCCTCATTTTGTTCAGATCCCTGAAGCTCAGCAACAGCTCCCCTCTGCTGCCTCTGAGTCTGCCCCCACTTCGCTCTCTTTCTCTTCTCCTCCGCTGAAGCCACACAGCTCTGCCGCACGCGAGTCGATGATGGCTGAGGCAGGTCTTGTCTTAGACCTCCTGCGCCAGCTGAGCGTGCTGCATCCGCCTCTTTACTCTTCTCTCTCTTCCCCAGCGCCTCTCGTCTCCTTCCGCACGCGGATGAGAAAAGCAGTCGGCCAAACTGCGGAGGCAGTTGAGGCTGTTTTCCAGACAGCACAGGCAACACAGCAGGAAATGCACACAACACTCGAATCAATTGACGGGCTGTCCAAAGAGCTGTGCGAGGCTATGCGGGAATTGTCAACACCCATTTCACTGAATGCTTCAGGCGAAGAAGTGCTATTGGATACTTCTGATGCTAGTCAACGTGCTGAACGCTCATCAAAAAGTTCATCATCATCATCGCCTTCTTCTTTTGACTCATCTTCCAATTCATCTTCGCTTCAACCCCAGTCTTCTTTCCCATCAACGCCAACTCGCTCTTCCTCTTCAATCTCTTCTCTGTCCATTCAAATTCCCTCATCTCCTCCTCCCTCCCACCTGCTTCTCTCCACTGCGCCTGTCTCTTCCCGTGCTGCTGAGCTGCCTTTGACAGATCTGTTGGCTTCTGCCAGCCGCACTGCCGAGCAGCTGGCGTTGCTTCTCACAGCCGATGCGCTGCCCCGCCTGCAGACGAAGATTCAGCACAACAGCCAGTTGGTTGCAAAGCTGGTGGAGGAGGTGTCGTCGATGAGGGCAGACGGAGAATTGGCTGAGGGCAACGCGGAGCAGCAGATGGAAGATGTGGAGAAGTCGATTGCGAAGATCTCGAGCTCCATCAACGGCCTGGCTGACACAGGAGCAGACATCAATTCGCTTGACTCGGTTGTTCAAAAGGTTGTTTATTGATTTTCTTTTCTTTTCTTTTTTCTCTTGTTATTTGTGTGTATTATCAATATTATTATTTATGACTTCTGATTGATAAACTGACTTATTTGTATTTAATTTAATTTATTATTATTATTATTTTTTTTCATTTTTTAAATGTTTCTCTTTCTCATTCCTCAGGTCCGTGATGACTGCACCCGATGGGCATCTGCTCTTGCCAGCTGCACAGAGAGCAGGAATTCGATGAAGCAGCGCCTGACGTCTGCGATGGCGAGGCTGCAGACGTTTCAGACAGTCGCCAGGGCAAAGACGCTGTCGCTGGCTGCACTTTCGCCGATTCTGCTTTCTCCGACTTCTCCTCTGTCGAAGAACAGAACTCCCACTTCACCACGCAGAATTTCTTCATTGTCCTCCCCTTCGTCTTCATCTTCGTCTCAGTTGCTTTCTCCAACTTCTCAGTCTCTTTTAATGTGATTGCTTATTATTATTATGTCTTGGACAAATAATTTGGCCATATGCTTTTTATAGATTCCATTAACGATTCATTTCATTTATACTTTGTTTTGTTTGAAAGAAATTGCTTTTTTTTTTTTTTTTTTTTTTTTTTTTTTTTTTTTTTTTTTTTTTTGTTTCAACTGTGTAAAAAATTAGCTCTTTAAGAAAAAATTTTATTGTTTGTTTATTTTCTTTTGAAAACATTATTGCACAATTTTATTTATTTTTTCTCCGGATTCTTTTCCATTATAAAAATTGGACTGAAAGAAGAATGTATTTCAAAAAAATGTGAAATTTCTCAAAAGAATAAAATAGTAATTATGCCAGATTCGAAATGGGACAAAATTCTTGCTTTTATGAAAAAAATAAGGATTTGTTCCAAACTTTTTCCACTTTCATATCATAACAAGTCAAACATTCTCATTCAAAAATGTTTAGAAAAATTAAAAAAATGAGAAATTGGTTCGAATATTCAGAATGGAACAGCATTCACAAAGCAAAAAATATCGTTCCAAATTTGAATGGAAAACCAAAGAATAAAGAATTGTTTTCGTCTTTATTATTCAGTACAACTCTGGGAAAATGATTGAATTATCGATGAAGAAAAGAAGAAAATGGAGTTGCAGGAAAAAGATGTTAATTTATTTATTTATTTATTTATTTTATTAATTTCTTTTTTCTTGTTTTGATTCTTTTTGAGAGGTGAAAAAAGTCATCAGAAAAAATCAAAATGTTAGATGAATTGTGAAATGAAGAAAAAAGAAAAAAAAAAAAATTAAAAAAAAAATTGGGAGTTACAAAATTCAACATCTCTCATTTTCTCAAGCATAAAAAAAATAATCAGAAAAATTCTGCAAAAATGATTGATAATAAAGTTCATATTTTAGAAAATTCATTAAAATTCCATGAAAGCTTGTGACGATGTCTTCGCATCCTTCTTCTTCTAACTTGTCGAAGATTTGCCTTTTAAACTCTTTTCTTTTCGTTTTCATTTTTTGACCTTTCCATTCTTCTTTCAATCGAATTGCAAAATGCGTAAAAAATTTCAAGCATACAAATAATATTTTGATTTTCAATGTTTGTTGATGAATTTCCTCCAACATGAGATCAATGGCTCCGCATTGAAACAAGTCTTCAATGTTCACTTTTCTATTATACGCTGCTGTTTCCAACAAATAGATGCACCGTCTGCGAATTGCACTGTTATTATTCTTTGCTGCTTGAAAGATCTGAGCAACGTTGCCAATAAGTTCGACGGTTTCTTCATTCCACATTTGACAGTTCAAAAGATAATCGTCAGCTGTCACAAGCCATCGAATCAAAAGAAGCTTTTCTTTCTCATCTTTTTCTCCTTTCCCTTCTTCTTTTCCTTTCCCATCCAAATAGTTTGTCAGATATTCCAGTTCATTTATTGCCTCTTTGATAAAATGCAGCTTATTCACAATCAAGTCTTCCATTTTATCTTCTTTGCGTAATCTGTTAACCAAAAACTGGAAAGCAGACTGATAGGCTAGTCGTGTCAAATTGTGATGTTCCTGGTGATGTTGGATAATCTCTATGAGTTCATTCAAATATAGTTTTCTTTCAATTTCCTAATCAAATATATATATATATATATTTCAAAAAGAAAGTGAAAATGTACAAACAGGATATTTAAGATTGTTCAAAGCTAACAAAGCCATTTCCACTTCTTTTTGAATTGTTTTGTTTTCCCCCTTGTTTGATGCAACTTTCACAAGACAAGACACACATATAGTAATGATTTTCGATGAAAATCCCATGTTAACCAAAAGATAGCATTCGCAAAGATTAATCAGCAAATTTTCATTTTCTTCTTCTTTTTTCTCGTTTTTAGCATCAATCATTATCTTAAATCTTTTGTTTAATAAAGATTCTTCAAAATGAAGACTTCTCACATTTTTCAACTCTTTGCAATATCCAACATGCTTCAATAGCAAAATGGAATTTCCCCACGTCATTTTCTCTTCTTCAATCAAATTGCCCATTTTGTTTAACAGTTCTTTTGTGAAAACTGATTTGAATTCATCTCTATTCATTTCATTAATCAATTCATTCATTTCCTCTATTTTCTGCATTTGTTCATCTTCTCTGCAACATTTCAGTTCAGAAAACAATTCTTCAATAAAAAAGATAAAAATTGTGACAATCATGAATTCAAATGCAACAACAATAACAGACCTGTAACTCTTTTTGATATGTGATTCAGCTGCTTTTTCAAAAATGCATTACAACCAGAAAACAATTTCATTTAGCCATTTATATTGAATTCGCATATGTTTGGATAAATGAAAAAGATGAAAAATAAAAACTCAAAATAATCGCAAAAATCTATGAATTCACACCATAATTCTATGCGCAAGTATCTTCAACAAAGTATTAAGAAGAGAAACAACGTTTTATTTCCAATTCGCTTTGCTATAATGGATAATTTGATCGAATTGTTTTCCTTGAACGAAAATATTCTTTATTAAAAATGGATATGTGCGTTCAATATACCAATAGAATAAGAACAACTATTTCCTGTGAATTAACATTCCGTGTTGATGATATATTCGTTTTGATTTATTGATTCCTAGTTTTTTTCACATTTGAGCGGCCAAGCAGTCACAACATAAAAGTTATTGAACGTTTGAAACTTATTGTTTTCATTCTTTTATTGCCCCCCCTTTTTAAAAGGTATTTCCATCTGAATCCTTTTCAAAGCCCGGAAATATCACGAATTATTGAAATGGCCAATCCTTTCTTTTCAGGGCAGATAACAATGGAGAGTGTCAAATGTTGCCTCATAAATATCATGCGTTTGATTCTGGTTGCTTTTTTATTTTCAAAAATATTCACCTATTATTGTTGACTCAAAGCGAAATATGTGGAAATGCGATGAAAAACGGATATTAATTGAAGGGAAATTCACGGGATTGAAAGACGTCAAAAGACAGAAAGAAAGAATGATCAGTTTCTATGAAAAGAGAGTCCTTTTTAGAATATGGAGAGGGTGCCATTAAAAAATTTTTTGATTGGAGTGATTGGAACAAATAACCGAAACAGGAGATTGGCAGAAGTTGGAACAGAACAAGGCGACTTTCTTGGGATGAGAAGGACAAGGCGTTGATTTTATGGGCTGGGAAGAGCAATGGAACTAATTTTTATTGTTTGGCTGAAAATCCAAAAATTTGAGAAAATCAATCAATTTGACTTCATTCAAGTGGCCGAGATAAATGACAGGCAAAATGGATTTGAGTCATTTAACCATTGTCTTCAGCCTTATGTCATAGAAGCGTTATCCACACGAGCAGAAAATGAGGTTGCGATGCTGAGGATACATTCAGTTAGAAGACATTCAACATTTTATATTTCAATAACAACTTCTTCATCACCTTTTGCATCGTCTTCGTCTTCTTCTTTGCCATCATTATTTTCATGTGCACCTCCTCAACAAATAAAATTATAAATTCACAATATCTTGTCAATTATTTTCTTCGCCTTTTTCTTCTTCCAAAAATGTTCATCTTCCTCTTTTTCTTTTTATTTTTCTTCTTCTAAATCTTTTTCTTTTTCTTCATAAAAATTCTTCTTCTCCTCCTCCTTTTTCATTATTCTCTTCTTCGTTGTCATCACCATCAATGCATTCTGCAGCTTCACTGGATATGCATTTGAACTGCTCAACTCTTCCACAGTGGCACATCCCACTCTGCTTCAGCATTTCATATGGCTTCTGCACTCAGACTGTGCTGAATGGGGTGAATGGAAATGAAAAGGAGGAAGGAGCTGCCAGCAATATCGCACGCATGCTCTCATTTTGTGAAACTGTCAAGAAGCAAAGAAAGAGGAGGATGCGTTCAAATGGAAGAGGCAAAGAAGGTGGATTTTAATAGCAAATTGAGCACACAGCTGAGAAAAGGAAAGGAAGACAACAGGAAGAGCCTAAGACAAAGATGAAAACAAATGAGAAAGATGAGTTTAACACATCGCAAATTGACGCTTTCGACACAAGACTTGCACAGACATCAACAGAAAGGAGGAGGAGGGGAAGTGGAAAAGAAGAAGAAGGAGGAGGTAATGATGAAGATGAATAGCAGCAGACATTTTTTCTTGTTCGACAGCACACTCTCATCTGCCCAGCTGCACACTCAACACATCACAGCCTCCTCAACATTTGCTTCTCCTCCTTTTTCTCTCTTGCTCCACACCCAATTGTCTGCCTCATCTGTTCTTTGGCACTCCTCCAAAGCCCCTCACTCCTTCATCTCTTGTCGCGAACTCCTCTTCACTCACACACGAAGGTCCTTCTGCACATTCAGCCCAAGCTCCGCTGCTTTGTCGAATATGCCTTCTTCTTCTCCTCCTTTATTTTCCTCCTCAAGCAATTTATTCATTGGGCTCAATCGCTCTCGAAACGTTTCAGCCAATGGAAGTGCAAGGAATCTGCAAAAGTTGGGGAAACAGCAGATGGCAGACGATCATGCGAATCCCTTCTCTTGGTGTGAATGAAATGACTCAAAAACAACAGGAACAACAACATCTGCAACTGATAGAATTTCATGTGGAGGGGCGAATAACATGCGTAATCAGGCATCTGGAACAATTTCAGCCAAATGAAGTTCATTTTGCGATTTGTTATTGTTTTAATTTTTTTCGACCTGTTTGATCGAAAATGTGAAAAATATGGATAGAAAAAATAACAAAAAAGAATTAACAAACATTGTGAAAGGAACAATAATGTTTAATCGCTAATTGCATTTCTGTTTCGATGGCTTTTGTTGTCAATCAAATAAATAACATGATTTTTCAGCATTCATTTACAAGAAACAAAACAATTAGTTTAGAAAAATATTCATCTAAAAGTTTTTTTTTTTTTTTTTTTTTTTTTTTTTTTTTTTTTTTTTTTTTTTTTTTTTTTTTATGGTTTTGTTTTTATAAACAAATATATTTGATTCATTAACAAATGCACTTACTGGAAAAAAATGTATTTTCTTGAAACATATTAGAAAATAAATTTTTTAAGAATTATTCTGAAAAGACTGTCTTCATTCCAATTAAAATTTTTTTATTCCAATTAAATATTGATAATTTGCAAAAACTATTTTCATTCGAATAAATCAATCTATTCCAACTCCATCTTATTAAATAAGAATCGAAAAAATAAATAATAATAATTATTAAAATAATAAAATCAAAATCAAAATAAAATCAGAGAGAGCGAGAAAAAAGAGAAAGAAAGAAAAAAGAAAAAGAAATCAAAAATTGAACTTCCTAGACACAATTTGTAACTAATCTCATTTCCTCAAACACTCACAAAATAATCTGAAATATTCAATGATAAAACATTTATCCAATATTTTCTGTGAAGAAAATCGAATATTTTATGAAAGCTTATTATGACATCTTCGTATCCTTCTTCTTCCATCTTTTCAAGCACTTTTCTTTTCAACCCTTTTCTTTTCTCTTCTTCCATTTCATCTTTTTTTGATTCATCCTTCTCTTCATCCTCCTCTTCTTCCTCCTCTTTTTTCAATCTTTTTGAAATATTCAAAAAGAAATTCAAACAATTAGTTGCATTTATTTCTTGGAACGTTGTTTGATGAATTTCTTCCAAAACAGCATCAACAGCACCGCCTCTCAGCAAAGTATCAACTTTCACATTTCCATGTTCTGCTGCACGTTCAAAAAAATAAATGCTCCACTTACCAATTTCTCTGTTATCATCCCTTGCCTCTCCATATACTCTTGCAATGCTTTCGATAATCACAGAAGATTCTTCATTCCACAAATTACAGTCGAAAAAACAAACCACCAACATTCGCAGCCATCGAATCAAAAGAAGCTCTTCTTTTGTTTCTTTTCTTCTTTTTTCATTTTCTTCTTCTTTTCTCTTCCTATCCACACGCTTTGACAGATCTCCAAGTTCTCTTCTTGCATCTTCCACAAAATGAAGTTCATTAACAACGGCCGCTACCAAATCCTCATCGTAAAAAGATCGATAAATCAAAAACAGCCAAGCAGACTGATAGGCAAAAGGTGTGAGATTTCCGCATTTCTGGTGATATTGAATTATTTCTTTGATCTCATTCAAATACAGCTCATTTTCCACACCCTTGGAAATTAGAAAAAAATCAAAAAAATACCAAAAAGGAAATAGAAATATTCATACATTATACAACTCAATGCAACTCAAAGCCAGCAGCGCCATTTCCACTTCTTTTTGAGTTTTTTCACTTTCCTCCTTCGACAATGCGACTTTCAAAAGACAGCGCACACATATTTCAGTCACTCTTTCTGGAAGGTCCATATATTCGTAATTTAATAAAAGATAACATTCACAAAGACCGATTTGAAGCCTTTCATTCTTTTCTTTTTTTTTCTGCTCTTCAAAAATCATCTTTTCAAAGTTGCATTTCAGCCGAGAACTAAAAAAAGAAGTTCTTCTCAGATCTTTCTCCAATGAGCACCTTCCAATGCGCTTCAGCAAAAATAATGCATTTTCAAAAGACAATTTCTTTTCTTTAATCATTTTTTGAATTTTGTCGAACAGATCTGTAATGAAAACAGAATCAAACATTTCTTTATCCATTTCCTCCGCAAGTCCGTTAATTTTTTCGATTTTCTGTTTCTGATCTTCCTCATTGCAACCTTCAAGCTCGTCAAACAATTCTTCAATAAAAAACAAAGAAAAAATGCAATAAACAAATATTCACTTGCATAACAATTGCAAACTGTTGAATATTTTTGTGATGTACATATCATGCATTATTTTCTTTTTTTTTGAAAAAAAATTTGTTCAAGAAAGCATTAATATTTCAGCCATTCACATCGAATTCATATATGATCGAATAGAAGAAATAGTTGAAAAATAAAAACTCAAAACAATCAAATAAAACATGCGTGCTCACACTGTTTTTTCTTTTGTTGACATTCTGGCCAAGCGAATATGGAGAAAAACAACGCTTTTTCGATTATTCTTTATTTGTTATGGATTGAATGATCAAATTGTTTTCTTTGAACGAGATTATCCATTGGAAAGATGAGAGATTGGCGAAAGAATCTATCCTGCAGAATTTATTGTATTATTTCACATGCTTACATCAATCACTGGAAAAACATTGCGAACGAGGAAGTTCATTCTGTTTATTTTTGGTAATCGGAAGAACAACGAAATGCAACAATTTAAATTTTGAATGGAAATATCAGCATGTTTGTATTTTGTATTTATCTATATAATGTGAAGATATTTCTATCCGTATCTTTTCCAAACGGAAGAAATCAGACTTGTTGTTGAAATTAACAATCTTATCTTTGTTGAGCAAGACAATGAGAATGGACTGGATATTTTCACTGCAATTGAAGATGAAAAGAATTTATTAAAGACACTTTACCCTCGTCTTTGGGCTATATCGTCAAAGCTTGGCTTGCTGGAGCAGAGAGCGAGGTTGTGATGTTGGGAATATCTTCTGTTAAAATATATCCAACATATGATATCTCGATAAGATCTTCATCTTCATCTTCTTCATCTTCGTCTAAGCTATCATTGTTTTCATATGCACCTCCACAGCAAATGTTATTATATGTATTTTTTAATTCTTGATCATTATCTTCTTCTTCTTCTTCTTCTTTTTGTTCATTATGCTTACAATCATCACAACAATCTTAGTCACACAGCAATCTTTTTCTTCTGATTTTCTTTTTGTATCTATGCCGTACGCAAATTATCTTTCATCCTAAGGGCGTCTGAAGCTGACGATGGGATCAATGATCAACTACAGCCATCTCCCCAAAAAGAGCTTCGGACTTTTGAACAACTCCAGTTTCATTCTATCTTCAATGAATAATCTTTAGCACTTCGTTGAAAATAACTTCTTGATGCAGGACACATTGGCCACGGAAAAGAAACAACGGATGATATTTGATGTGTGAAGGAACAGAGGCTGACGTGACTGAGCTGGCAAGTATGCTGTTTCTTTTGCTGTTTTCTCGTGTATTTCCAGTCTACGCGAAGAAGGAGGTGATCAGCACTGCATTCAAAAGGAATTGAATTGAAAGTTACAGATAGATGACATATCAGAACTCCAAATCGAAAGAGAAAAAACATAAGAAAATTTGCAGAGACGTCAGAAATGCAAAATGAAATGAATGGAAAAACCACAGAAAATTCATCTGGAATGTCATATTTCGTGAAGCTAGCGCTCAATAACTTGTTTTCTTTTCTTCAAAAATCACTTCGTTTATTGCCATTCCACAAATTTTCTTCAAACCAAAATGGAAAATATCACATAAAATAATGTAATGTATTTCTTTCTCGTTTAACTGTAAATTGTGGCAATCCAATTTCGCTGCACGTTTCATCATCAAAATTTGATGATATTCATTCTGATTCTTTTTTGAATGAAACGTATCTGCTGCGCATTCATCAATAATAATCCCCTTCGTCAACTTCGTGCTTCTGCTGCTTTCATACAAATGCTCTTGACATTATATGGAACGGTTGCTGTTCTCTTCAATGAGTTTTCTCTCAGCATCACAAAGAAAGTAGGTAACGAAGAGACGAGAAGAGAAACGTAGAAGGTTTGTTCCGTTTGAGGTTGAATACAGAGTGAATGTTTTTTTTTTTTTTTTTTTTTATTTTTGAAGCAAAACTGGAAAAGGCGGAGAGGAAGAAGAAGATACTGTTTGAAGCAATATATGTCTTGGTCACAATAGACGGAATATTAAGAGGGCGAATAAATTCAGTTTGTAAAGCACATTCGTCATGCGAAACAGGAATTAGTGGATAAAGAGGAGAAAGAGGAGAAAGTGGAGAAAGTGAACTGCTTTGTAAGAAGTCTGCTGTATATTGAGAGTGCGTTCGATATTGGCAGAATGGGCGGAGGTCTGGAAGAGATGAAAAGCAGGAGCTCCAGCAAATAGGATTTGTTGAAGATGAAAATGAAATGAGATGAAAAAGAAGCAGAAGCGAAAAACGAGACAAAAGATAATGCAAAGTATTCACAGATGATGGTTCCTCTAGGAGGGGAAAAGATATAAGAAGAGGTGAAAGAAAGGAATGATGCGAAATCAAAATCTTAGAAAGAACATCAAATATCATTATCATCTTCTTACATTTTTTGGAATTATTTCTTTTTTAAAATTAAAATTTTGTATTTATTTTATATTTATTATTTTATTTATTATTTTTATTTTTATTTATTTTTTTTTTTTTATTTGAATTTACAAAAAATCTTTATATTTTCTAACTGATCAGTGTTCTATTTTTTCATTTTCTCATGTTTAGATGTTAATTGAAAATTTTTGTGATAAATTTTAAAGTTATATAAATATTGATCAGAAAATTGATTTAAAAGTGAAATTAAGAATGTCTTGGGGATTAATTCTTTTCCAAATTGTGATATCGATTTTCTCTCAAGATGAACAAATTATTTCTTCAACCGTTTACGTGAAGCAAGGCGGGAACGAAACATTCAATGGTTTGGCAATCGGCCAGGAAAAAAAATCATTGAAAAGTGCATACGGTTTGTTAAGAGATGAAATGGAGTACACCATTAAAGTTGTTAAAGATACTATCCCATTGACTGCAGAAGCGATAACCTTCAACAAGAACAAAGGAATAACGATTGAAGGAGTTAATGGAACTGGAGAGGGAAATACAGAAGTGGCAATTGATTGCAATGTTAGCGCATCGTCTGCTCTATTCACATGTGAAAAAAAAGTGGATATTAAGTATTTGGCATTCAACTTTCCCACATCAGGAATAAAATGGACTTCTTTAATTTCCGGAAATGAAATGTTGGCGTCGCTCACGATCAGCAATTGCCTATTTGTCAGAGTTGGTTCGCAATTACCAGATAATGTGAATTTAAATGTTGATGAAGATGGTTCTATTGTTGGCAATCTTGTAAGTGTTATTGGAGGGAAAGTTTCAATGAGCACTGTAACATGCACAGACAACGGCAACACAGTTTCGTTTTCTTCATCGCCATTTTCTTTCAGCAGTGTGAGTTCAGCTTCGTTGAATGGAGTGGAGATCAGCAACGCGAATGTTCAAAATGGAGCAGCGATTACCATTGAGAATGGAGGAAGCACGCATTCAGCAGTTAGCATTGAAGGGCTGAGCATGAATGGAGTGAATTCAGAGAATGGAAAAGTGGCTGGCATGGAGATTTCTTTGAGTTCGAAAGAGTCAACAGTTGCGGTTGGAAGAAAAAGCAAATGCACATTCAAGTCATGCACAGCACCAAAGGGGAAAGCAGGGGCAATATTCATTGAGATGCCAAAGGCAACATCGAATCTTCAACTTCCTTCAACAGGCAATTTGGATATTGATAGCTCAAATACAGCTGGTTCAAAATCAACTTCTCTGTTCATCGTTGCACCTGATTTAGATGAGTTCTGCAAACAAGAAGATGCATTTGAATTTGCGAATGATTATGACAATTCAACAGTTGGATGGATTGTGGGAGCAACAGATGAAGTATCCGAACCAGCTGATGTGTATGAGAAGTATTTGAAAGGGAAGAAAGATAAACCGAAGAAAGATGGGCCTAAAGAAGAGGAGGAAGATGAAGGAAAAGACAGAAATAAAGGAGCGAAGGGTGTTCCTTGGTGGATTATTGTTGTGGTTGCATTCACTTTGATTGCAGCTGGGGTATTTTGTGTTGTTTTTGTTGCAGTTAAGAGGAAGAGGAGGATATTCAAAAAGAAGAAGAGGGTTTTTGATGAGGAGGGAGTCGATGGACCTGAAGGAGAAGAAGAAGAAGAAGAAGAAGAAAGAGAAGAAGAAGGAGGAGAGAGAGAAGAGAGAGAAAATGAAGGAGGAAGAGAAATCAAAGATGAATTCAAGAACAAATACAAAAATGAATACAAAGAAGAAAGTGAAAAAAGGGGAAAATCAAGGCAGCAACTGTACAGTACAACACATGGCATGTATGATTCAACAGAACAATTTGAGCCAAAAGAGAAAAAGGAAGGAATAAGCAGTGAGCTAATCGAAGAAGCTGTCAATCATATTTTGTCTTCTTCTTCTTCTTCCGATGATAATGATGATTTTTCCCAATTCGAACTCAAAAGCTTTTCTTGAGAGGCTCTTTATTGCTTTTGTTATGAAACTAATCTCTCTTTCATTCTTTCTTTCTCTCTCTCTCTCTCTCTTTTTTTTTAAAGTTTAAATTTCAGACACTTCATTTTTTTCCTTCTTCTTCTTCTTCTCTCTTCATATTTTTTACTATTAAGCTTAAAAATGCTTCTATTTTTTTTTTTTGAAAGTTGTGATTTATTTTCTCGTTTAATTGGTTTGTTATTTCATTTTCGTTTTCGTTTTCGTTTTCGTTTTCGTTTTCGTTTTCGTTTTCGTTTTCGTTTTCGTTTTCGTTTTCGTTTTCGTTTTCGTTTTCGTTTTCATTTTCATTTTCCTTTTCCTTTTCCTTTTCCTTTTCCTTTTCATTTTCATATTTATTTATTTTTTTCTTTTTCATCTTCTAATTTTTTTGGAAGAGAATACAAATGCTATTCTTATGTATATTTTAATGCACTTTGCAATTTTGATTCATTCAATGAAAGCAAGTCTTTTTTTGAATGATTCGTTAAGCAGATTATAAAGAGAAAATAAGATAATTGAGATAATTATCTTATTTTTTAATTTTTTCATTTTTTATTTTTAAATTTTTTGTTTAAATTATTGTTGTTAAATGCCGTTTAAGTATTTTCGCATTTCATTCTTATCCTTTTGTTTTGAAATCATTTTGATGAAATTCTTTGAAATTTAATTGAAAAAAAAATTAAGAAAATTCAGAAAAATTATTTTTTATTTTATTGTTTTCAATTGTTCAAAAATTAAAATGTTTCATAAAATAAAAGCAAATTGATTCGCTTTTAATTTGAATGCATCGATGAATGTTTTTATTTAATACTACACAATTTTGAAATACGCAAAGATATTCCCCCTTTTCCCAATCTTCTCCCATATGAAAAATAATCATTTCTCTTGTTTCTTTCTTTGTCTGATTATTATGAGTGATAATTAAGCTTATCTGCCAATTTGTCCAATTTTATTCTTTTGATTGATTGTTCATCTTATCACAATGTTATTTTCTTCTCCTTTATTTCAGCTTCTATTTGGAATAAATACCGTTTTTTCAACTAAAAGAAGAAGAAGAAGAAGAAGAAGAAGAAGAAGAAGAAGAAGAAGAAGAAGAAGAAGAAGAAGAAGAAGAAGAAGAAGAAGAAGAAGAAGAAGAAGAAGCAGCAGCAGCAGCAGCAGTAGTAGTAGAGGAAGAAGAAGATAAAGGAGGAGGAGGAGAAGAAGAAGAAATGGAATCGACTATGAGAATGAAATGCGTGTGAAAAGACTAATTCAGAAACTGAGAGCGAAGATATTAACATATTTTTCACCCCATTTTGGTTGATAAATTGCAAAATCATTTCTGTTATCTTTGAGAAATTTGATGGGTGATTCAGTTATAAAGATTTGCTGTTCTATTCTCCAAAGCAGAAGTCACAAGCATCGCAGTCCCTGTTGAAAGGCCCAAACGATTGTGTTGTGCAAGCTCCTTGTTTGCCTTCCTTTTCCCGTTCAAAAAAGGTCAAATGTTCAGTTATTTCCATTTTCTTCCCAATTTCCTCTTCATTTCCATCTTCCTTGTTTCAAATCACTTTTCCAACAGGTTCGTTAACCGCTCTTTTGTCTGTCGTTTCACCTTAAAATGAATCAATCTCAGACTTTTCTGCGAAAAATGAGACATTCATTCTCTTTTCACCTCCATTATGTTTTAACTCTTTGTCAAAAAAATGAACAGTTCCACAAACGCCCAATGCTTTTATCCCTTGCCTTCATGAAAGGAGTTCGCTGTCCGCCTTCGATATTCAACTGAATAATCGCATATTCATCATTTTTTCGTTTTTGTTGATTTCATTCATCTGAGTTGACTGAAATCACAAAATTAATCAACACTCAAAAAAAAAACAAAAATAAAAATGCAAGCAAACATCAAACTTTCCTTCTTTTCCGTTTTGACAACTGATGCTTCTTCGGTGTAGCTGGCTTTCTAACACTTTCTTCAATAAAAAAAATAACGTTCAGCTGATTTGACTTGTCTGGACATTTATTTAAAATTAATAAATAAATAACACCATTGTGCAGTACGCTTCGAAAATTATCGAAACTTTCAACAATATTATGAACTTTTATTTCAGTTTTCTGTTAGCAAAGGAAATATCAAGATTGATGAATCAACAATTAGAAAATGGAAGAAAATATGATCTATCTCAGCTCTGAACATAACACATCCAAAATAAAAATCTTTTTCTGATATATATGAAATGGTTGGAAAGTCCTGAAAAACTTCAGAACAGAGAGAAGGAAAAATTGATAATTCGTCATGACCATTATTTTATTATTCTTTTCTTTGATTGTTCATTTCACACTTAGCATGAGATATTTGATTGTAACGATATGTGTGTTTATATACACTATTAATTGTCATCATATCCACCAATTGGCAACAGTCGATCATTCACCTGGTTCGAATGTTGTTTTCAATGATAAAAACTGTGATATGAATGAGTACATGCAGATGAAAAGTATGCAATTTTTGCCTTTAATATATTTTTATGATGCAAATCTATGTTCAATATTTTAAGATGCGTGCTCATTTGGCAATGAAGAATTGCTCAAAAACAAAGAGAATAATGAAAATCTGGATAATGTAAAAGACTTCAAACAAATCAAACACAGAAATACTGAATCCCTTTTATCTTTCAGAGATTATGGAAGAATAAGCGAACAAAGTCAAATCATTGGAAATATGAGATTGATTAATTCATCAGTTGAGTTGAAGGGGATTGAGCTGATTGGAGATGAAATTGGGAGGATTGTATGTGGAATGAGAGGGAGTGTGGTTGTGGTGAGGGGATGCGGTGTAGAGATGGGGAAGGGCAAAGAGGCGGGGGTGTTTGAGCTGGGAGGGTGCAGAGGAATGTTTTGGAACATCACACTGAGAGGGATTGGAAGGGGAGGAAATGTGTGTGGGAGACTGTTTGGAGGAGGGGGGAGGATGGAGCAGACGAAGAGTGAGAGAGAAGGTGGAGGAATAGGAAGAGCCGGATTAGGAAGAGGAAGTGGAAGAGGTGAAGGAGGAGAGAGAGGAGAACAAGGAGGAAGTGGTGGAGGAAGAGAAAAAGAAAGTGAAGGAGGAGGAAGTGTATTGGTGAGTGAATCGCACTTCTCATCTTTTTGTGTGTCTTCAGCCCCGTTTCTGGCACCTCCCCTGACACGCCTTGTATCTCTCACTCAGCTGACCTTCTTCAACATCTCCACAAATCCATCTAAAACAACATATCTGGGTGAAGGGTTGGGCCAAAGGGTGTTTCTGATGAGTGGGTGCTCATTTTCATCGGTGTGGGATGTTTATGATGGGGGCATTGTCCCTTCACTGAACAGCCCCTCATCTTCGTTGACCGCCTCGAATTCCTCGTTTGTCAGGTGCTATCGATCAGGGAATATTGCTATCAGCGGGAGTGAAGGGAATCCATCGAAGCCAGCGAGACAGCAGATAGCAGACAATGGGGCGAATTCATTCACCTGGTGCGTGTGGAATGGCACAAAAACAACTGGGTCAGGAACTTCTTATTCAGATGGAACTTCAAATGGTGGAGCAATTTACATGTATAGCAAGACATCAGGAACACTTTCAGTGAAATTTTGTTCTTTTAATGACTGTACCGCATACAGTCAAGGAGGAGGAGTCATGTGCGCAAATATCAAATCGGTTGAGATTGAGAACAACTCATTCAGTGCCTGTTCCTCTGAAACACGTATTGGAGGGGGGCTGTGTGTTTTTTCGATTTCTGCGTGTGTTCGGATCAGCGGATGTGAATTCCAGAAATGTTCTGCAAAAAATAATGGAGGAGGATTATTTCTCCAATCTTTTGATGTTTCTGGATCTGGCTGTATTGGAACAGAAAGTGGGAAAGGTGAGAGCGCTTGTGTGTTTGAGTGTTTCTTCACTTTATGTACACTCTCGATCACTGGCGGTGGAGGGATGTATTGCCAAAGTGTTCCAGCTGCATTCAAGATGAGGAGCATTCAGTTCATTTCTTGCTCTGCAACTGCATATGGTGGAGGAATGAGATTGTATCCATACAGACAAACTACACCTGATGATGGAATCTATTGTTATTTTTTGTTTTTTCACGAATGCAAATGCTCTGCAGCCACTCCATATGGGCGTGATGTGATGTATTATGATAATTACAATTTATATTTATCCTCGAATAACCCGTTCTATGAATGTTACACAACAAACACAGATGAACAGAGAGTATGTTATGGATACAACTACTCGAATGCAGGTGCCTGGACGTTTCAACACACGGAAAAGAAGGAGTGGCTGAAAGACAAAACGATCTATGTTTCTGTCAGTGGAAATGATACATCTTTTCTTTGTGGGGCAAATGAGACATTTCCTTGTCTGACAGTGAAGAAGGCGTTTGAGATGTGTGAGATACAAATTAGCTTGACAATCACGCTGATGGAAGGGAATCACACAAGCGAGGCAACAACGATTGAGATTGGGGAAAAGAAGATTTCGGTCATTGGGACAGGCAAAGATAAGAGTTCGATTGGAACAGGGACACTTTCATCGGTAGGAACGCTGTTCAGTGTGACGACAGGCCATCTTGGAATGAGTCACATGAAGGTTGATTGCAACTCAAATTCAAGCCCTTCGCCGAGCGTGGTTGTGGTATCTGATGGGAGTGGGTCACTCTCATTGGAGGATGTTGTGATCACCACGAGTAAAACAGGAGACTATGTGATATCGTCGTCAGTGTTTGTGGTGCAGCTGTCGCAGCTGTTGATAACCGATGTGGAGATCATTAATATGAATGTGTCAAAACCATTGTTCTCTGAGCCGGATCAATCTTCTCCTTCTTCTTCTTCATTGTCATCATCGTCTTCATCTGCATTGTATCTGACAGCCACAGCATCAGGAGATAGCGTGCTGGCGAATATGAAGGTGACGAATGTGAAGTTGACAAGTGGAGATGGGGTGGTTGTGGCAAAGAGTGTGAAGGCTGGAGAGACGTTTGTGGTCAAGAATGTGACAATCGAAGATTGCGAGTGCAAGGCAGGAAGTGGAGGTGGGATCAAGGTTGATTTATTATCACCTTCAAGCAAGTTGCGGGTAGGGACTTCATCAGCTCCAGGAAGTGAAACAACAAAATTCAACAGATGCAAGTGCAGTGGATATGGCGGCGGGATTATGCTTCATCTGGCAGATGACTCGCACGACTTCTCAATCGTGTTTGTCGACTTTTCAGGTTGCACTGCTTCATTGAGTGGGAATTATGTGTTTGTGAATGGGAGCGATTCAGCGAGATGGGCAATTGCAACAGAAAAGCTGAATATCCAACATGACAGTTCAAAATACAATGAGCTTGTGGGATACGATCGGAGTAACACATCAATGGGGCTGCTCCCACTGAATGTGTTTCTGGACACAATATCTGGTGCAGCGCATGTGGGGAAGGGGAAGGATGGGCTGGGTGGATACGACTCTTGGTTTTGCGGGCTCGATTATTATCCTTGTGCCACCATCACCCACACTGCACGGGCACGATTTTCAGGGGGAAATAAAAATATAGAGTTAGATCCAGAATTCGTGCTTGCCGAAAAGGTTGCCATGGATGATGCCTATGTATGGGATATTTCATGTGCCACAAAAGGGACTGCAATCGAGGTGAAGGTGCCAACAACTTTTGAATCAGAAAACTTTTTGATCGATGTGCAAAGCAGATGTTCAATTAAAAAGATAAAATTTATCATTCCATCTGCTCTATCCAGTGCATCGGCGATGATTTCGGCACACTCCCCATCGTTCAATATCACAGACTGCTCTGTTGTAAGTTCACCAGACAGTGTTGTTGGCCAATCGATTGGATATAGTTTTGTAAATGCGTTTGCGGGAAAACTGAGAATGGAGCAATTTGAAATCAGAGAAGGTCTGACATTTGATGGGCATTCGTTGGTTGAGTTTGTGGCGGGTGTGAGTGTTGTGTATTTCAAAGGATGCAACATAGCAAACGTTAGAAAGATTAATGGAGACGGGGGGCTGATAAAAGGAGCAGTTGGAACACAGTTTGGGGAAGGAGAGGGAAAGGTTGGGATTGTTGTGATTGAAACGTGCACTGTAATAAACTGCAACTGCCAAGGGAAATCAGAAGAGATTGGAAAAGGAGGAGGGATATGCGTGAGCTTAGATGGAGAGGGAAGTGTTGTTGTGAATGGGACGAGTACAATCGATTCATGCGAGGCGAAGAACAACGGAGGAGGAACCAAAGGAAGAGGCGGAGGAATGATGCTGACAATGGAAAGTCCGAACTGCAAGATGGAAATTGCAGAAAATGTTAAGTTTTCATCGACATCTTCATCGCTGAATGATGCACAATATGGGAAGGATGTGTTTGTTTGTTGCGATTCAACGATATTGCTTGGAACAAAAGTGAATGCAAACTCTTTTAAATTTTTTGATAATAGCGCCATTCCATCGGATGAATTGAAGTTTTGCGGGAGCGAGGATGGGAAAGATGAGAAAGTGATTCCGCTGTTTGTGTATTTGTTCTCAATCGGATCGAAGTTGACTGTCGATGGGAAAGGAGAGGTGGCATTGGATCACAGTTCTTGTGGATTTGAGAAGTTTGGGTGTCTGACAATTGACTATTGTGTGACTAACAGAATTAATTACGGCTTACAAAAAGTTGAGGTTTCTTCTGAATCCTCAATAAAAAGTGAAATGAAAGTGCTTTCATTTGATGTGAGCTTGACAGGAAAAGCAGTTACAGCAGGAAAAAAGATGAAAGTTGAGGTGAAGGATGGAGGAGAAATTAGCCAAAATGGTCTTATTGAGTGCACAAAATCATTTGAAATGACTAATTTGGCATTTGTAATGAACAAAGTTATTAATGGAAGGAGGAGTGCATTTGTCCATTCTTCGTCATCAACAATCACGATAACAAGCTGTTCTGTCTCGTTTGCAAGCAATGCATTAACAAGTGAAAAGATTGGATACAGCATCATCGACATGACAGGAGGAGAACTGATTGTGGATGGATTGATGATGGAAATTGCAACAACACTGACGACGAATGGGAAGTCGCCAATAACGATGACAAACGGAGAGAAATTGAACATTAAGAACAGCAGAGTGAGTGGAGTGACGGTGGAAGGCGGGAGCGGAGGAGGAGGATGCATTGGTGCAGCAATTAAAGAAGAAGGAAGCGCGGTTGTGGATAACTGCAGCATTTCAACAACATGCACAGGTGGAGGTGGGATGAAAGGAGGAGGGATGATGATTTCAGCTGAGAACGGAGGAAGTTTGGAGATTAAAAGCGTAACGTTCACGGGATGCCAGGTGCCAGCAGAGGACAACTTGCAGAAAGGAAGAGGAATAGGAGGAGGGATGTTTGTAAGCTTGGCAGATACAATGGGATCATTTGTGATGGAAGGAATGAAATTTGAGGGATGCAGTGCGTGGAAAGGGAAGAGAGTGTTCATATCGGGAAATGAGCTGGACGATGTTATTTCAAACGAAAAACTGAAAGAGGAGTTGAGTTCAAGTGATGAGAAGTCATTGGATGAGCTGTGTGGATGGGAAAGGAAGACAACAGGAAAGGGATATGTGATTCCACTGGTTGTGTATTTGTGGACGAACTGGAGTGGGAATGGGTTTGTTTCGAAAGATAATGGAGGAGACTTCAGTGGGTGTGGGTTTTCTGAAGCACCATGTTCATCGATTGACCACTTAATTTCTCTGAGATATGAGCCACTTGGAAAAGGCGAAACACACATCAACATTGTGGGATCGGGGTTATTGAGCCATTCCATATCATTTTCTTCTTCATTGCCTCCAGCTTCACAAGATTCAGATTCACCAAAAGTTGTGATTGAAGGGACAAAGAAAGGAACAAGCGTGACAATTACTGATGAAGACGAGAATGATTTGGATGATGGTTCAATGATATCGTCGAATGTGAGTCTGTCATTCTTCAATTTATCATTCACCAAACCAAGCATAACCACCAATCATGCAGTATTCATTGAATCGTCAGGAACAAATGCATTCTTGACAGTCACGGATTGTTCATTTGGATCGTTGACAGGGCTGATAGAGACAGCAGGATATTGCGTGATGAAAGTGAATGGAGGGAGCGCCACAATTCAGAGCTGCACTTTGAATAAGATAAATGGATTAAAAGGGTTCATCAGTTTCAGCCCAATTGCAACTGAGGTGACTGTTCAGAATGTGAACATTTCATTTGCTGGTGTGACAGAAAGAAGTCTGATATCGATGATGGAGGAAGAAAGTCAGATGAATGAAAAGGAAAACACTCATTCAAATGCAAATGGCAACAGACCAGTTTTGAGAGTTGTTGGATGCTCATTTTCCAACATAACGAAGGAAGGGATTGGAGCTAGTGTCATTGAAGTGGGATCATTTGAGAATGGAGTGGAGTGCACGATAGAAGAGTGTGCAATGAAGAGTTGCAAAAGCGCTTTGAGTGATGAAGGAGGTGGAATGAAAGTGGAGCTGAAGAACGAAGAATCTGTTTTGAAAGTGAATGGGAGCACGTTTTCGATGTGCAGATGCTCGACGGAATCAGGGCGCGGCGGAGGACTGTTTATCAATGGAGCCGATCCAAATGTTAACTATGCTGATGAAACTCAGATACCATGCCTGAGGATTTTCATTGTGAATATCATGTTTTATATGAATGAGGCTTTTGTTGGGAACGATATATTCATCAAATGCTACTCAATTATTCGACAGATCAACGAAACGATGTTTGCTTTGAACTTCAACCAGGAATCATTGAACTCAGACAACTCCATCTGCGGGAGCGATATAGAGGGAAATACAGACATGGATCTGATTCCACGAATCACATTCTTCAAAGGCCTTCAAGTGTTTTTGAACTGGTCAGGGGCGGATGGCAGACGATGTGGAGCTCAGGCCAATCCTTGTTCCAGTATCAATTGTGGGGTTGATCACATCCAGGAAGGAGTGATGAATGCGATTCTGATTGACGGAGAAGGGGTTGTTTCTGGAGAATGTGTTATTGGAGATCTAGTTGTGAATTCATTCAAAAAGAAGCAGGCAATTGTGAAATTGAAATCCAAGATTGAGAAATCAGCTGAGAAGGATTGTATCATGGAGTTTGTGAATGAATGTTCCGTGGAGAGGTGCTCATTCCAATTTGAAGATGGATTTGAATCAACTCACAATTATCTTATGAAAGTGAAGAACGGAATAACGAAAATACAAGAATGTGAGTTTTTCTCTTCTTCAACAACAACAGTTGAGTTCATGAAGTTGAACAGTTCGGTTGTGAGTGTGGAGAGTGGAGAGCTGAAGATATCAGAAACGACATTCAGAGATATTCATTCAAAATTATCAGTTATTTCATTTTGTGAAGAATCAGATGTGACAATAGATGAAACAAGAATGTCGAACATCAATTGCGAGGGAAATGTTGTGAGTGTTGGAGGGAAGGCGAAAGTGGAGATGAAAGAGATGAAAGTTGAGAATGTGACTATGATGTCGAAGGGATGCGTGATTGGGATGGAAGATGCTGAGCAAGAGGTGAGTGTGCTGAACAGCTCATTTGGAAGATGTGCAAATTCGGTTGATAAGGGAAGGATGATGCAGGTCAGGAATTCCAAGAATGTGAGAATTGTGAATTGTGTGTTTGATGGAGAAAAAGAAATTGAGTTTATCAATGAAGAAAACAATAGAAAAGAGGGATTATGCAAATGGAATGGGTCATTGGTTGATGTTGAGAAGAGCAATGTAGAAATGAGAGAAACAACAGTTATGAAGAACAAGGGAGGAGGGTTGTGGGTGAGTGGAGGGAGTATGAAGATTGAGAAAGGAGAATTTGAGAACAACAATCCATCGATTGAAGGATATCCATCAGCTCGAAGGAATGTGATTTGTGAAGGGAATGGTGAATTGAATGTTGTGAGTGTGAAAGGGGGAGATGGATGGGAAAGAAATACCTCATTGTGGATATTGGATGAGGGATGCGAAATGGGAGGGATTACATCAGAAAGAGAATCATCGTATTTCATCCCGGTTCTGGAAGAAGTGAAGAATACAACACAGCCGAGCGGAGGCATGGACTTGAGCATCCATGGGAAACTGCTTCTTCCATGCAATCTGTCAGTGAAGATAAGCATGAAGGATGGGGAAGTTGAACATATCCAAACACAAAAGATCGAAGATGGATGCGTGTCGGAAAACGAGGTGCATTCTGATATCTCGTCAGAGCTGGTGGAAACGATGGAAAATAAATCAGAAATAAGTGTGTGCATATTGTTTGGAAAAGCAGAATCTCCATCATCTACTCATTCATTAATCATGAAAAACAAAAGTGAGATCGATGCAAAAGTTGATGAAAGAATGTCTGAAGGAGAGGATAAAATTGAATGGAGTTTTGTTGCTTTTATTGGGTGCATTGTTGTAATTGTGATTCTGTTATTTGTGATTGTTGTGGTAATTGTGTTACAAAGAAGGAAGGAGAATAGAGGTGGAAGGAGAGTTGAAGATGGAGATATCGAAATAACAAAGAATGTGGGGAAAGGGGAATGGAGAAAAGAAGATATTGCAGAAAGAGTTGAGGAGGAAGAGGAAGAAGAGGGGGAGATGCGAACATTATTGGCAGGAGAAATGAGGAATGAGATGAGAGTGCTAACAGAGAAAGGTGAGGAGCTGAATGTGTGTGAGAACAAAGGAATGGTGGAGAGTGGATTTGATCGTGAAGAAATAATAGCGGTGGCACCAGTGAATTATATTGAAATGCAGACAGTTGCCTCGCTTCTGAGTCGTGAAAAGGATGGAAACATGGAGATCGGTTCTTTTGCAGGGGGAAAGGAAGATGAGAGCATTTCAAAAGGAGATAGAAAAGTGAAAAGGGGGAAGAGAAAGAAGGGGAAAAAGCGGAAACATGTGGAAGAGGATGATGAAATTGGGGATGAGAAGGAAGTATCCGAGGCTGGATTGGAGGAGTTGGGTGGAGTCACTTCTGAGGATGGAAGAAATGGAATGCCAACAGAGTATTATATTGGGATATGTTCAGCACAAAACAGCAATTTTTCGATGATTGGAGAAGATTCAGAAGAAAAAGTTGTTAACAAGGTATTGGATAAAGCAAAGGAAGTGGTGAAAGAAGACAAAGAAGAAGAAAGAGAGGAGGAAAAGCCAAAGAAAAGGAAGAAAAAGAAAAAGAGAAATCAGAAAAGAGAAGAGAAATCAGAAATTGTTCGAGATATTACTGAAATGGGGTTGCTTGATGCGGGATAGAAGGGCATTGAGCAGGACAGATAATATCATTGTGCTTTCTTCAGAAAACAAAGGAAGATGAGAGGGAGGGGAGGTTTATGCTCAGAAATCAGAAAGAATAATAACATGAAAGAACTTTCAACTGATTAAAGCACTGATGGAATTGTTTTGCTCCTTGAAAATAAGTTCATTTGCGAAATGAAGATTCTCCCAATTGAACTTTTTGATGTATCTTCCAAAAGAGAGGAGTTGAAACAACTTTTTCGTTGTGATAAGTTGCCTATTGTTGCCATTGCTTTTATTCTTTAAATTTTCACAAAACTATCAAAATTCATTTCACAATACTTATTATTCTTATTTTTATTTGCTTCTTTTGTATCTTTTTCCAGCAGGAAATGTGCAACTGAACATTTCACTTTTGAACCTTTTTTTGAAGAATAAGTTTTTTCCAACTGTAATATCTTTGTTCAATTTTATCCTTTGCTTTAGTTTCTAAATTTTCTCAACTTTTTTGATTCGTTTCTTTTTCAATCTTGCATTTCACTTGTCTCACTTTCCATTTGCTTGATTGATCAATAGTTATTCACTTGGGCTGCTTGTCATCGTGCTAACCACATTTAGTTGAATGAGGATATTTTATTATTATTATTATTTTAAATTTTATTTTTATTTTTTTTTAGCTGCATTGAAAATTACAAACACCTTTTAAATCCAACTATTTTTGAATATTGAAATTAATTAATTGAATTCTCATTTTTTGAAGCCCAGTAATTTGAATCCACATTTTGAATACGAATTCCCTGCTTCTAATTATGGATGTATATTTTATTAAGTACTCTTTCATTATTTTTTCAAATAGCTTGTTTCTTATTGCCAGAAATAGTTAAGCAAAAGTCTCCAATTGAAATTATTTGATTTCAGATTTGCTGCAAAGGGTTGAAAGCCTTCAAAAAAATGTTTCCATATTAATTAATTTTGTATTATTAATGGAAAATCAAATTCTCAAAAAAAGAATCGGGCTTTATATCTGAATTAATCAAATACTGTCTTCTTCTTCTTCAAATCTCTTCCATCGCATCCTTGCAAAATCACATTTATTCAGAACACGAACTATTAAACCTCAAAAACATTTTCAACTTCTTCGACAAAGGCTTTTTTCTTTTTCTTTTTCTTATCTTTTTCGCCACTTCACAAGCAACACTTCTTTTCATTTCTCTTATTCCACATTTTCTTTTCTTCTTTCTTTAAATAATTTCATCTTCTCTTCTCTCTCTCTCTTTTTCTTTTTCTTTTTCTTTCTGGCTATCGCACGCTCAGTGCAGTTGAAATAAGGTGCTTTCTTTTCTTCGTGAATTACACAGAGAATCTGATTGAAATTGTTCAGAAAACAATTAAATTGGAGAAAGGGTGAGTGAAGATGGATGTGTCACTCGAATAGACAAATAAGATTTTTGGACGCGATAGAACAGAAGCATTAAGCTGTCGGAACGTTGCTTTGTTTTGTTTTTCTCCGATTGCTTTCCCGACAAGATGGATGGTGATGGAACATCTGGAGTGGAGATGAAATATTGTGAACTGGAGATGGCTATATCTTGAGAGTGCACAATGAGGCACAGTTTCTGAAGAAGGTGCATATCATAAGGCTGATATAATTTCATTTGTTGATTTGTTTGCGAATTTGTGCGCGATATGGTAAAATCGAAGATTATTGAGAACATGGAACACAAATTAGAAGAAATTACCACTTAAACACTTCTAACGGATTAATCATCACTTGTCTGCCTCATATTCTGCTGTTTCGTAGAATTTTCCAACAAAAATGTATTTTTCACAAAAAAGCTTTCCCTTCGTTTTATCTTTGATTGATTGTTGAATATATTTGGTGTTTGAAAATCTGAAGAACATCAAATCAATCATTTGAACATTCCAAGAATTGCTTCAATAATATATTCTTTTCATCTGTGCCTCTTGCACCTTTCAAATGAATATGGAAAAATCATCCTCCTTTTATATTTAACTCCATTTGATAGACTTTTCTTGGCAAAATAATGTTCAGTTTCATTGAAATGTGATTTCTGGATGAAATTCCATGTTTGAATGAATATTTCTTTTTGCATTTGCAAATTGATGCTGAAGACGAAACCTGCGTCGATTCTGATGGTTGTTGAATGAAATGAAAAAATCAACTTTTTTTTTATTGATCATTTAAGAAGGCGTTGAAGAAATGAAGAAGAATCACAATTGTTGAAATGCAGATCGATGCTGTGCGAATGTGCGAATGATCGAGAAGTATTTATTTGAGGGAAAGAAGAAGAAGAAGAAGGATACGACGGCGAATTGAAAGAGATGATTGAAGATAGAGAAATTTTCAAAGAGAAACATATCAAACAATGGAGAGGCTCACTGAAAACAGATTTTTCTTGAAAACTTCTTTCAAGCTCATCTTTTTAAATGCGAACAGGATCTTCCAAATCCATCATATATATAAAGTTCAACCCTCTCTCTTTCATCAACAAAAAGTTGGACATGAATCACAATTGTCAATTCACTTTCATTTTCTTCTTTTCATCATTTTTTTTTCACTTTCGATCAACATTCAATCCTCAGATAATAAAACAATTTTTGATATAAATCACAACTCAAAACATCATCAAAAAATATCTCTTTCTTCAGATCTTCTTCACTTTATCTTCAGCTCAATTTTTCAGTTCTTTTCTTCCATATAAGTGCTGTTTTTTTAGTCTTTCTTTCTGTAAACTGAATGAAGAAAATAACGATTTAAAAATATTATAAAATTAAAAACAAACCTTCATTATCAATGATTAAGCCATTTATAATCTTCGTTGAGAAAGCAATGTTCATTTCCCTCAAGTATAACCTATTATTCTTTAATTTTCAATGATTTTTCAACAGACACAACAAATATCCTTTCCAACAGCCTTTTCGCCTCCAACCCATCTATTTCTGGCTCTTCTGAAAAGTGTGGAATTTATGTTTCCTGTTCAAATCCATCTTTCTCATCATTGAAAAATATCCTTTTTTTCGTCAAAAAATATCATCTCCAATTTCCTTTCCAATTTCTTCATCCAGCACAAATTCCCAGTTTCACCTGATGAATGAACTCAACATTCAGCACAGATAAAGAGAAAACCCACCTTCTATTTTCATTTTCATTGAATCCTGAAACTGCTCTGCTTCGAAATAGCAATCATCGTTAATATTTTTTATAATTATAACACACACACACGCACAAAAAAAAAGGAAGAAGAAGAAGAAGAAAAAGAAAAAAAAAAAAGAAAAAAAAACCTGCACGTTTTTGATATTGTTGCATCATAATCTTCAAATTCTCCTTTTTTTGAAAAAAAAGACACCGGAGTCTTAGTAATGAATTCCACTTGCATTCATCTTGGAAATGAAAACCAATTGCCAAATTGAAAATATGGTGGGGAGAAAACCAATGGAAGCTAATACAAAAAAAAAAAAAAATATTTCAGTTGGTAAATAAACATATTTATTTTTTAAAAAATTTGCGGAATGTTCAACATCATCATGTTTTTTTAAAAAAATGCTGTTATTTTTCTTGAACTGAATTTGAAATTGTTGAAATTAAAAAGAGAATGCAATAACATCTTTGCAATCAATTGATAACGTTCAAATACGTCTCAATTTGACTTTAAAGACAGGATTGATTGAGTATTCTATTAAGTTAACTAATTCAATATTATAATGGTTTGAAAGCAATTATTTGAAATGAATGTTATTTTCTTTGAAATGAACTTCAAAGAATACATATTTATCAACCAATTTGCATTAACAACACAACGGAATTGTTTGTGTTTGTTGTTTTATCAAGTTGTTTTTCAGTTTGAACGAACTTTTATTGGAGAATTGAACACTTTATTTAATAAAAAGCATTTACAAGAAATGAACTATGAATGCATAAAAGACTTTGTTCATTTTCAAAATTTCAAAGCTATGCTAACACTCATGACATGCAAAATTTTGAAAAGATCAAACATTTTTAAAAAATCATTGCTTGTGTTCAATGAACAACTTAAATAAAACAGAAAAAGTGATGAAATGAGAAATAAGATTGATTCATTGAATTTCAAAATGGATCATTGGAAACACAAAGGATATAAACATACATATAAAAGAATAAAAATTTTCTCCAAAATTGGAAAATTACTATTGTAATTCGAAATAATAATGAAAAGTATGTCTGTTTTCAAACCTACCGTTCTCCAAATAAAAAGACCAATAAAAACATTACTTTCATCTTTTGAAGTGGAAAAGAAATTTCAAGGAAATATTTTATAGTGTTGACTATCCATAAAACAAAACATCACTGATCTTCCTAACTTCATCGTCTTGCTTAACGATCTGATCTCCACTCACAGTATAGAAATGTAATAATCCTCCAGTATATGACAGCCAAGCAACATCTGCTGTTTGCATCATTTCAGTGTTCGATATACTAATAATCTTTTCTGCTGCATTTGCTCCGTTCAAAACATAAGCGTGAGTGCCTAAGAAAAAATCAAGTTTGCACAAGTCTTTTGAAACATTAACGGAACAGTTATGACGATGCCTTCCCAAGAAAAATCCATCCCAATCATCTGGGAGTTGAGGCATAAAATGAAGAAGAATTTGCGTCAAATTTGAAGGAACAGTCGCATCATCTTCGAGAACAAGAACGGGCTCATCCACTCCAGTTTGATTTGCTCTTTCAACGATGTTAAAATATATTTGAAGATGACTTTGCCAGCAACCAACAGTTCCATATTGCTTGAAATACGGACCCAAAGATAAGCAAGCGTTTGTAAAATTGAATTTCGTGCGAGGATGTACTCCACTTAAAAATGTGAGCTTTTCATTTGTGCAGTCAGATGAATTCAGAAGTTTTCCATCAATTGCTGGAAAGAATTCGTATTGAAGTTGCGCATTTTTCAATTGAGAATCCATATAACTTTTTCAATCAGGTCTTCGTTCCAAATTTATAACATAAGCTCTCAAAAGAGCAATCTTTTTTTCCCACTGCTCTAGAGATTGCGCAGATAGTTTTGTTTGATCAAGAAAATGATGAATCAAAATAAAAGAAATAAAAGCAATGATAGAGCTTGCTCCTATCAAAGCTGTAAGTATAACTTGATGTGATTTGAAAGAAGTGGCTTTCATGCTGAAATGATTGACAAATTGTTTCAAAAGAATGAAATTGTAGAAATAAAATGACAAATTCCATACTCGATCAAACAGAAAATTACTTTTTGCAATATTTTATTTCCAAGTTCACTCTCTATATGTTTATAAGATGAAAAAACAAAAAATGGAAAAATTCAAATAATGTCTGCAAAAAATTAATTTTCATTCTAGCAAAAATTAGAAAAAAAAATTATTAACGGAAATGGTTGAATTTCAATTTATAAAAACAGAACATATCATATTTCTTTTTGCATAAATAATTCAAAAATGGAATAAATGATGAGTGTCGGAGATCACCATTAAAAGCTTCTTGCATTTCTTTCCAAAAAAATTAGAAAAATATCCTTTTCAATCTCAAATTTTCCACCAAAATTCGAATTCTCAAAAAATCAATTGACTATCACCAGAACAAAAAATGGAAATTGTTACGACAATGGATGATTAGGGTTATGATTTTATGTTGACCTTTTTTTTTATCAAGGGCCTTTTCTTTTTGGTAAAAGGAGATGATAGGGGAACACGAATTTTTCAAATTTTTTATTATAAACGGACATAAAACAGTATAAGAATCATTTATAAATTAATTAAAATTTAAGATCATCAATCATAAAAATTTCTTATTTTCTATCAAAACATTTTGATCTAACCCAGTATTTTTTTTATAATTTGGGTTAAAATTCATAAATAATCTCAACATTAATAGATTAGTTTAGGTTCTAGGGTTAGCGTAACAAATCTTGGGTTTAGGGTTTATTCCCGTTCTTCTTTTTAGGGTTAGCACTCAAAAATAACATGAAAATTTATTGATCTATCCCATAAATATTAAGAATCATTGATTATTATTTATCAAAAAATTAGATGATCTCAAATTTTAATTAATTTATAAATGATTCTTATACTATTTTATGTCCGTTAATAATAAAAAATTTGAAAAATTCAATTTCCCCTATAATATACATTTACCTTCTTTTTTTCTATGTCAGAAGCTGCACTCATGCTTGTTAAAAATTCAATATAACCAGAACAGTTTGTTGTATAATCATCTTATTATTCTGAAAAATTTTTTGTTAATTTCATATTTGGGACGATATTTTTTGCTTTATGAATTTTGTTCCATTCAGATTTTCCGAATAAATGACTCATTTTTTTATCTTTCTAAACATTTTTGTATGAGAATGTTTGACTTGTTATGATATGAAAGCAGAAAAAGTTTGGAACGAATATTTGTTTTTTTCAAAAAAGCAAGAATTTTGTCCCATTTGAAAAAAAATTTGATTTACAAATAAATGATCTTTTGTTTTGAAATTTAATGAAATGAAACAAAAACTAATTTATAATAAAATGATATCCAAAGAAAAAATAACAAAACGTTTGTACTTGGTGAACAGTTTTTTGATCAAAATTTTCATATGAGGGAAAATATGGGGGCTAATTTTTGACTTCACAATTTTTCTTTCAATATTTTCGGTTTTTGAATCCGCTTTGAATACTGTTAAGTGAACACTGTTAAGTTATAACTCCTTTCAAAGTTAATTTTTTCTTTACATATTCTCAAACGTAGTTTATAAAAACAATTGTAAAGATTTTTTTCTTTTGAATGAATAATTCCTCTCCAAATTAATAAAACCTTTTAAATACTAACACCTCGAAAAAAGTCATGATTTCAAAAATTATCACCCATTTAGACTTTCAAGCTTTTTTTGCACAAAGAATGAAATAATAGTTTCCCTTGTAACTTTATTTCTCTTTCTCAGATTTCAAAATAATTTTGATTTTCGTATCCGAATATAAACAAAATTGATATAATTTTATTGTGTTTTGTGATATCAAACGTTTTTCTAAAAATGAATTTTTTTTTAAATAAAAATTTGGATAACAAAAATTACATCAAAAGTGCATAATTTTTCTGTGAAAATGCAAGAAGTCAAATATTTTGTCCCATATGTTCTTCAATTTCGATTAAAATTCTTGTTCCTTTTTTTTTCAATTTCGAAATTAAACAAAAATTTAAAATAAATAACACCTTGTTTTTATTTTTTTATGTGCTTAAAAATTCACACGAATTCATATTTATTCCGATAATCGTGTTTTATGCAAAAACAATGAAATGAGAAAAAAATTTCAAAAATTTTATTGAAAAAGTTAAAAACAAGCAAAAACAATAATATACGAATGTGGAATTATGAAGCTTTGGCTTTAAACGTTTTGTATTAATCATTCACTTCATGGCCAGCAAGTCTTTGATCTGGGTACTGAAATAAAAAAAATAATAACTATTTTCATGAACAAAAAATTATCAAAAATATTAAAGAACAGAAAGTTCTAAACAATAATGATAAATAAGTTTATTTATTTGTTTTTTATTTCAAACATTAGCTCAGCAAGAAAAAAGGTTTCAGAAAATTGCAGAAAAAAGGGTTGAGATAAATTTTTGAAGTCAAAATAATATGGCTGATCTTTTTTGAAATCATGCTTTCGTTCGAGTTTTGATTAAAAATTTTATCTCAATGGGATTAAATGAAATTGAACTTAAACAGAAATCAAATATTGTTCATGATGTCGTTATTGCAGAAACATTATTTACACAAAAATACCATTGAGATAAAATTTTTGATCAAAACTCTAACGAATGCATGATTTCAAATAGGATAGCCATATATGCACCATATCGAAATCTTTTCCTTTGCAGTTTATTTTATATGAAAGAAATTATTATTAACACAACGAAAAAATCTTTAAAGTCAATTCAAAAAATAATCTGTTTTGAACAAAAAAAAATATTTAATATTCTGAATATTGATAGAACGTAGTGAGACAGGTTTGCTCCAAGATTATGAGTATTAATTACGATTTGTGGGTAATTAAAGTGAGAACTTCGCTCTCCAAAATATGACGTGGTAAAAAGTGCGATGTGAAAATATAGGCAATAACATTTATACAAAAAATAGTGTTCTATGAATTGTCCGCTTCACTTCACCACCGACTTCGCCTTTTCGCCTTGATCACGAAGACAAGAGGGCAGGGGACATTGCCCCTCGGAGCTATCTCCTGCAGGTTGTGCAGGGATTCGGTGAGGCGAGTGTTCTGTTCGGAACAGAAAGAAAAACCGCTCTTGCTTCCGCGAGGCGTGGAAAAGAAAACTGCTTATGCAGTGCTCTGCCTCCCGCTCTTCTGCCGCTTTTGCAGAGTGAGTCCGTTCATCACACACTGCAAATAAACGAACAAATTCCTCTCAGCACAAATCATTCACACAAAATATTGGAGTTGGCTTATGATTGAAAATTGCTTCTTCATTCCATTTGTATCTGTCCAGGTTATTGATACGCTAAATCTTTCTGGGAGATTTCTCTTTTCCTATTTCCTCTGATGCCTCGCCTTTTTACTCGTCGTTTCTCCACAAACTTCTGGTTCACATTCGCACGCAGCTGCCTATCTTCTCTCCATCCGCATTCGTATTATCTCGGAGCAAACCTGTCTCACTGCGTTCTATCAATTCGCAATAGAGCGAATCAAGGAACGCAAGGAGCAGGTTTGCTCCTCAATAATGAGTCTTAAAAACCCATTTTTGATATTTTAATGCTAATTTTTATTAATTTATATTTGTTTTTTGAAATGATCTTAAACCCTCCTGCCTTGCACAATATCGTGCAGCGGATGTTTGGAGGGCCTGCGGATAAAGGTGCATCCCCTGTCTCTTCTCCCTCCCTTTCTTGGGGTGTTTCCGAGGTGTTCTTAATCGGGTCTTAGACGTTTCTGCGGTACTGATAATTTGTCCTATGCTCCTCTCTCCGCGTTTCCTCCGATCAGTACCCAGCTTTTTTTGTCAGACGGTGTATCTGCCCTCCGTCAGATCCACAATGCTGCGGGGAATTATGGGGGATGTCTCATCACCTTTGGGGGGTTGTGTTATATCGCTCTCGAACTGCGAACTCATCTCTCGAATTGGCCTTCGTCTCTTCGATCTCTTTCTCTTGCTTATCTCCACTTCTCCCCCCAGTTATGATGTTTTTTCAGGATACTCCTTTGCTCCAGATTCGGTATTCTCGTTGATTATATTCTTTCTTCCGTTATCCTTCTCCGACTTGTCTCCCTTTTCAGCAAGGGGGACTGGGCCTCCGATCATCTCCAGGATTTATTTCGTCTTTTGTACATGCAAAGCGGTGTGATATTCCTGGGCAAATCTTAAACCTGGAGCACATCTCGCGCACGTATTGATTGCTTTCTAATCTACTCTCTCTCGTTTTGCTAAGTGCGATATCACTGAATATCTGATCGAGAACACAGAAAATATGTCTGGTATTCGTTCTCTCTCATTATAGCCACAAACTCTTCTTCTATTCTTTGCCAAATTGTCGATTGCTTTTCTCTAACATCATCGAACGCGAGTTCATCTCTAAAACTCGTCCTTGTCTAATTAATTCATCGTTGGAGAGCCAAAACAGCATCGATACGTGGGCAAAAACAATTATTAATTACGAACTTAATAGTCTCCCCTCCTGACATCTTTGCATGAACCTGTGTCAGTACTGTATTATTTCAAGGCGTTGAACATTCCATCCCCGTTCTCTCCAGCTCCGCTGGTCTTTACGCTCCAAACATCAATGTGAGGATGCGGGCTCTTCTCTGGAGTATTTGTGGGCCTATGGAATTCTTTGTGGCTTCTTCCCCATAATCAATAATTGCAAAATCCCACATTTGTTTGCATCATTTGCCCTTCTCGGCTTCTCGCCCACATAAGTTACAAAAATATATCTGTATTTTTCACATCAATCTTCTGATGAATCACTCCACTTGAAAGATTCGTATTAGATAGGTTCTCAACAAATCTTGCCATAATTCACTTGATATCTTTTTCTTTGAAGGTGTCAGTATCATCTATACCTTCTCTATCCAAATTTTGTAAAAATATTCGCAGCGCTCTCCACGGATCCCTTTCACTCTTTTGATTTTTCAGTATTGCTGCTGATATATCCTTCACTCCAACGTCTTCTCCTCATGTTTGAAAAAGTTCCCTTCATGGTATATTTTCCCCGCTGCATAAGGCTTATTCTTTACTTTGGGGGTAACTTCTCGTCATCATTTCTCATCTCTTTTGAAGTCAATCCGATATTTCTCAATAACGGACTTGCACAATCTCGTTTCTTAAATATTTCTATTTTTCTCTTCCTTTTTAGAGAAGATAGTTAACAAATAGCTCTGCAGGGCACAGGAGCAATCAGGTCTAAAATTCTATCTAATGTTCTCGGTGCGACTATTTTCTATATCTCTGCGACCTTCTCCCCTCTCAGTGCATAGTCCGACTTTCTCGCTATCCGGCTGAGTGCATCTGCTTCCGTGTTCTGCTCTCCCGGGAGATGTTCCGTCTGTATTGAAATGTCCAGGCTGTTCAGTTTCTTTTCTAATGCTCTCAATGTTGGAATGAGCGACGGTGCTCCCCTCTTCTACTGTATCGTCCATCTCGTGGACATGTTGTCCGTCTTCAGACGAATATGATCTATCTGCTGTTGTTGCAGTCATGCTTCCTTTTTCCCTTGTGTCCTCAACACTGCTCTGTACTCCTTCTCGTTGATTGCAAGCATGCTTTCCAGGAGGGTCCAACTTCCGTGGACATATATTTTCTCCTCTTAGTTCTCCCTCGGTATTGTTAACACTGCACCCCACCTCAGCTCTGAAGCGTCCGTAGTTAGCACTGCTGGCCTGTTCCTTCTCTTCGGACTCCTCGGTCTGTTCTCAAGAAGGGTTTTCCTCCAATGTGTTAATTCTCCCAACATCATTGGGTTGGCTATTTCCGTCCCCTTCCAGCCCCCGCGGGCTATCGCCTGCCTCAGCGCGTATTGCAAACGCATCATCCACAAGCTCACTGGTGGGTGTTGTAACCTCACAAAATTCAGCCTCCCGAGGAGTGCTGCTAAGTCCCTCGTCTTTTATCTCCTTCTTTCCTTTGCATGTGCTATCCATTTTCGCACAACCTCCAGGAGCAGCACTCTCTTCCTCTCTTGGAGCATCACTTCCATCTTCTCTGAGTTCCACAACCATCCCAGAAATTTCACGCTCCTTGTGGGTTCCAGTTTTTGTTTCTCTCCGACAGTATCCAGCCCAGATTTCTCAGGAACTGGGCTATTTCTTGTGTGATTAATCTCAGTGCATCACTGTCTGAATGCATGAGGAAATAATCGTACAGGTGTTTTACAAGCTTCACTTTCCACTTCTTTCGAAATATGAATGTTGGGTTGAACCACTTCACCTCCGACTCCTGCGCGGGCTTCACCACTCAGTCCTTCAACTTCTTCTTATAAAAATTTTAGCAATTGCTCTTTCGTGAGGATCTTCAATAACTCTATGAGGTTCCCCATTCTGATAGTTCCTTCTTGGGTACTCGACTACAATTCCAGAAGCTTTCTTTATTCCTCTCTTGATTTCCTCCTTGCACATCATCTTATTCTTCGTTCTCATTTCGTGGAAATAAGCTGAGTCCTCCTCCATTTTATTCACGCCGTGCTGTGCGACTTCTTTCTATATCCTCATCTCGCGGTTCTTCCGCAGCCTCTTGCTCAATATTCTCCTTATGATTTTACGCGGCTTTCACCTCTTCAATTTTCTAGCGAAATTTCGCGGTTTCAATATCTGCACCTATCTCGCTAAAGCGTTCTATTTATTATCGTATTATCAAATGGAAATTTCTCTCAATTTCTTTCTATTCTTATCTCGCAGCAAACTCAGCTTTCTCTTCCTTCAAACCCATTCGATCGGAAGTTATTTGTCATTCCATTATAATCTCGCGACAATTCACATCTCTCTTTTATTACTCAGTCCCGTTGCAGTTCGCGGTTTCCCTTTTGTAATTAATTATCTTGTAATGAATCGTATCATTTCAAATTATAAATTAATGATATTTCACTTTTTTGTTTGATATTATGTCGCAACACAGCTTGTTTATATTTCCTTTGCAAAAGTCAATCGATTTACTGAGTTTTCTATCTCTATTATCATCTCGCTGCGAAGTGCGGTTCTCTGCTCTCTCTCCTCTCATGGTCTCACGATTGAACGCGGTTTCTCTCTTTCATTTCTCTGTCTCACTGTCAAGCGTGTCTATCTCTGCTGTCTCTTCTCTCATGATCTCGAGATCAAACGCGGTTTTATTCTCTGTATCTATCTTTCGAATATGCACCGCTACGTTTGAAATAATTATCTTTTAACTGTTATGAAATTATCCTTCTGTTAATATCTCGCTGCAATCTGTGTCTCGATTTTCATAAATATCCTTATTTCATATATGCGTGTATGTTTTGTTGCTGCATTTATCAATATCTCGCAGTACAAGACATCTCTTTTCCCTAATCTTTATTTAGTTTTTCATTGATTCTCTTCTTATCCCTATCTCGCGGAAAGGTGCGACTCTCTTTTCTCTCTCCTCAATCAAGATCAAGCGATTAAACTCGATTTTGCTCATTGCAGTTGTTTCGAGACAATGCTCTATTTCATTTCAATGAGACAAATTTTTATTATAACAATATTCTTTTATAACGATCTTGCTGTAATATGTGTGTCAAAATTCTCATGAACATGTTCAACATTTCATCACTGCTGAATTAATTCATTTCTCGCATCTATGCATGGCTCTTCTTCCTTGTATATTCTATCAGTTTTCTGAAGTTAAATTGTTATGTTATATCCCGCGGCTATGAGAGGCTCTTTTTCACCTTTTGTCTTCACTTAAATCTTCTCTATTTTGAATTTTTATTCTTTTTAAAATAATCTTCTGAGAATGCACAGCTTCACTTCAATAAATTATCTTTCAATTGAAAACTAGTTCTTTCTCAAAAATAATCTCACTGTAATATATGGATCTCTCATTTTTGATTCTTGAGGTTTCAAGTGATTTCTTTATTCAACTATATCTCGCTGCAATTGATAGCTCATTTTCCTAATAAATGATCAAAATATTTTGAAGTTTCATTTTCTTTGAAAATCTATTGAAATACATATCTTCATTTTGCATAAATATCTCATAAATATCATAATTTCAGTTTTCTGTTTTGCAACTTCTGTTATTGATATTCTCTCTTCAAAATACACGGTTCTCTGTTCAATTCTTTCGGCTGTGCACTATCTTCCATTCCGGATGTTGTCTAACATTCACAGATCCTGGTGAAGACTTGAATAATATTTTCCACTCTTTCCAGAGGCAAAAATAGATCAAATTCTTTTCCATCACCGTCTCTGTATTTTACAAAACAGGTTGCTGCTTCATATTTAATGCTGAAAATAAAGATCTTCTTTGAATTTGAGAATTGGCGAAGTTAGATCTTTGACCACCCATAAATCGTGATCAATACTCATTATTGAGGGGCAAACCTGCTCCATGCGTTCGTTGATTCGCTCTATTGCGAATTAATAAGAAAGAAAAAATATTATAAAAGTTTCTTGAGTAATTACTCACAGCTTTAAAAAAATTTTTTTTATCTTTTAACTGAAGATCGCACAACACTTTAGAAAGATGCACCAAGATGTTATTATGAAAAACACATAAAAACATTATCATTAACAACATTACGAATATGACAATGCATTGTATTTGAATGTTTTCCAATTGCAAAGATGTAATTGTTGAAATAAATGAATGTTTTTCGAACATGTTTCAATATGATTGAGTATCCAGATGAAAAAGTTGGATTTGTGATCGAAAAAAGAATAAAAATCATCAAGAAAATACCATCACCTTCATATTGAATGAACGAAAAAAACAGTTTTGATTTTTTTTTTCAAAAATGAGTACACAGTTTCACCAACTCAGGTTCTTTTTTTCACATGGTGCAGTATTTTTGAATTAAAAAAATATTCAATGATTTGTTCCAAACCTTTTCTAATATCGAATAGTTGTTATTTCAAAATCCTCATGCAAAATAATATATTGAAATGAAAAAAAGTTGAGAAAAATAGTTAAAAGCTATGTGTGGAACAAAAATTATTAAGCAACACATTTCGTCCCACATCTTCTCCGCTTTGATTGATAACATTCAAAGTTAGTGAATTTTTTGCTTTCGAGATAAATTGTCCTTTTCTTTGCAACATTTCTTCTTTTATTCTCTTACATTGTGAAACAATTCAAAATGGCATTGTTATCCAATTCATGCAGAAATATGATTTATGCTTGATGCGGAGAATTTTTCTGCAACTACAGCAAGCTGAATATAAAATGACAATTAATTTATTAATCTTGAAAATTTTGCCAATTTGATTAACATTAATATTTATTCATTTCGACAAATAAAACATAAAAAACTTTTTCATTTATTTGCAATTCAAGATTCTTGAAATGAAAAGTCTTTATGAATAATATCTTTTTTTTCATTCAAATCTCTTTATTCTTCAAAGCCTTCTCTGATGAACAACAAAAATATTACAAATTATCAATTGCTCAACTTTCCTCAAATTCAAGTCCAAAACTTGCCTATACTTTTTTTCAGAAAGCCAAGATTAATATTTGTTCTAAGATGGAAGGTAAGCCGAAATTAAATAAGAATAGATATGATTTTGAATCAAGAAAAGCAGAGCAGCAGACTTGCAATCGAAAAAGGAGGACGATTTTGCCTTTTTTTATTTGGAAGCTGAAAGAGGCGCAGATAAAAAAGAAAGAGTATTAGAGCAATTCTTTTATGAAATGAATGAGCTCAAAAATAGCGTTCGGCAGGTTACACAACGTCACACGCCTTCAATATGTCGCAGAAGATGAGACGATGAAGGAAAGCGATTTCAAAGAAAGAAATGATCAAAGAAATATTCTATGAAACAGCCAAATTAACAACAGGTGTGTGATGATTAATCCACCAAAAGTGTTTTTGAGTCAATTTATTATTTTTTTGTGTGTGCCTTCTCTTCAAATATCTTCGACTTTGCCTCCACTTGCACCAATCCACCAACAAGTCAGCTCATGAAATGATTTCCGCCTTATGATCTGCACCTTCTTCAGAAGCCCCGTCGCATCGTGCGCACTCTTGTAGGGAGTCTTTTCCAACTCGCAATTCATTGCTTTGATGCCAAGATGACCATCCACGCATTCATTGTCAGCTGTATGCCCGTTGAGAAATATGAATAAATCGACATTCTAATCACAGAATGCTTCTGTTCTGTCATGTCCAAAAATAGAATTATCTTAAAGAGATATGCTGCAAATGTGTACTATTCCGGTACGTCAGAATTGGCTTTTTTTTATGATAAAAGTGTTTATCATAGGATTATATTTATTAATAAAAAATATCAGAGAGAGAAAATCATTATGTGTTGAAATAAAAAATTTTCAAATTTACAAAAAAATCATTCTGGGACATGATATTTATTGATATACAAAATGAAAAAATTATTTGAAAATGTAACGAAAAATTATTCTGAAGGGCTATATTAAGTCGAACTTTCTCCGTCTCCTGCTCCAAATGGATCTAAATCATCATCTTCTTCAATTTTAGGAAGAATATCATCTGCATCTAGGATTTTTTCTTCAACCATTTTTTCAAAATTTTCATTTACCTCTTCAATCAATTCAACAGGTTATTAATGAATCAATTCTTTCATCACATCTTCAAACTGAAGCTCAAACGAACTTTTAAGAAAGAAAATTTTGCTATCTGATCGGCAAGATATTTCATTCCATAACGAACTATTAAATAGATCACTTAAAATGCATCCATAACACTTCAATTGTGTTTGTGCAAGCCTTATTCACTTTTTTGAAGAATTCCCGCTTGTGGCAGACTGTTTCATGTTTATAACCAAACGTACTCAAACATTGGTTAGCTTTCCATTCGTCAGAATATATCTTTGTTCCGAATTTGATGTGATCCAAAATTATTAGAATCAGTGTATCTTTGGTTCTGTCTGGGACTATCATCAAAAATCTGTCTCCTGCTCCTCCACCTTCCAACCTTTCGACTCCTCCAAAAATCCAAATCTATTTCTTCTTTTTTCCCTTATGGTATTTCCTTCTTCTTTTGATTGCTTCGTCTATCTCCACAATCTTCCCCTCTCCTCCGATTTTGGCTGGTTTCTGTTCCAAATCCGCATGCAACAGCACCTCATTACACTAGCCCAATATGATACAGTTTTTATGTTCACGGACAATAACATTGAAACAGTTTTGATTGGGATTTTCAACCAGAGATATAGTAATTCAAGCAGAGTAATTCCAAAGGGCTTTTTCAAAATTTCGAATACTGTTCCTTCATGAATTGAACTCTTGAATTTTCTGTGACTTGTGCAAATACAATATCTGCATCCTTCTTCCATTCTTCAAGTTTTTTCTATTTTGCAAATTCTGCGCACTGGTGCAATTCCATCTCGCAGCACTGTGAAATACCAATTCCACGCTTTCTCATCTTTATAAAATGCGCGATTCATCAAAGAAATTGCCCTATCTTTCAAGATCAAATTTTGTTCAGCAATGAAAAAATGTTGATCATTCCCTTAAATTGAGAAAATTTATTTGATCTTTAAATTTTCAAAAATTTTTTAAACGAGTTTCCGCACAAAATTTACAAGTCAAAATAGCATAATAACTTATCATAAATTGTTATTAATTGATTGGAAGTGTTTTTGAATGTTCCGGTATAATACCCTTTTGCCAGATATGCTTCTCATGAAGGCGAATAAGGGCTTTTTCACAGAAGCGACAAATGATTCACACACAAAATACATATCTCTTCCGACACAGGCCTTGTTGGTTGATAACACGATATTGGTGATGGAAAAGAAGGATTCTGACACTTCTGAATCATCCTTGAACTCGATCATAAGAGCTCCGCCTCTTTTTCCAGAACTTGTATCCTCGCTCACAGAGCAGGTGGAGAAGACGGTATTACTCACCGAAAAAGAATTGTCAGAGGCAGATGAGGCGAATGAGATGCACACGCCATTGGTGGCAGTCTGCTGGTTTTGTGGAGATGAATCGATGTTGGAAATGGTGCAGTTGGTGAGGGAGAGAAAGAGAGCAGATTGGAAGAATGATGAAGGAGAATGAAGTTCTTTTGCTGAATAATTGATGAAAATTCGTGTGGAAAATGAAAAGTGGCTGAGGAATTGGAAGAAATGGGAAAAAAGGTGAAATAATATTGAGAATTTTGGACAAATGAAGAACAATAGGAAAAAGAATGTGTGGTTTGTCAGGAGAATGGAGAGAGAAGCGTCGAGATTGAATCACTTGTTGTTTAAATGATCTCGATTTTTCTTTCATAATATCTTCCTTTTGAAAAAATAATTTATCGAAAATTATTGAATGGAAATTAAATGAAGCAAGAGAAAACTGACAATTTGCTTTTTGAATTGCCACTTTTTTTCCTTTCATGGAAAAATATTGATTAACCCAGGGTGAAGGCAGGAGCAACGATGACTAAGACTTTTGTTATTTAAGAGGAGAAATGAGATGATCTCCCATTTCAGATACAAGTTTTCAAAAAGTGTATTTGAAGATTGTTGATGTTCAATGTTTTTGGTTTTGATAAAAGAAATGTCAAATGCATTATGCGAGAAACATTGTTTCTTTTTGAAAACAACAGAGGAAACTGAACGAGAAACAAATTATCTCTGAGGGAGTCAAAGTCTTGTTTGAACATCCGCACATAAGAAGAGGTGGATCTTGTTGGTATTTATAGATAACCGATTTTCTTATTTAATTTCAAAGTTTTGGACTTTGCAAAAGACTCATCAATGACAAAAAAAATGCAATTTGGTGTTTTCGATTGCTTTGTTTTCTATCTTTCCAATCCAATTGGCAAGCTCAATAATACAACAGGTGATGAATATATAATGCGAAATGAATGAATGAATGAATGAATCAATGAATGAAAGATAATTAAGTCACTGGAGAAGAGGATTGATCGACTTGTAAAAAATAAATGAAGATCACTTTCTTTCAAAAGGAATCAAGATCGCTTGTCAAGAAGCATTTTCCAATGCTCTTGGCTTGTTCTTCTCGTCTCAAAGACAGAAGATGAACGAAAAACATGCTCAACCAAAAACCAAATGGGAGTTATAAAATGGAATGAATAAGTGAATGAATGAATGAAATAATAAAACAATTGATCAGCAGATGTGTGGAAGCAAAGCTCCACAAAATTCTGCTTTGATCCTTCTCCAGCAAAAATGGTGTTGTAAAAGAACATACAATCCAAACAATCCAAACAACGCAAATGGTACAAACAACAACAACATAAAAGTTAAATCACACAAAAAGTGAAGAAAACGGAAAATTTAGAGAAATTGACAAATTCGAAAAAAAAAAAAAAACAAACACAAATGCAAAAACAAAAATATACAAAAGTGAAGAACAACAAAAATAATAAAATCTCTTCTCAGCTTTATGAATCGTCTTTGCCTCTGTTCTTTTCACCCATCACTTTTTCTTCTTGTCACTCATGCTCGTTGAAGATGGGCGACTGTCCCTTGTTTGCATGCCCTTCTCCTCTGACTCTTCTAACTCTTCTGACTCTTCGCAGCACACCGCATCTGTCATCGTCATCACCATCGCCTCAGCTGGAAACTTTCCAAAAAAAGTTCGTTTCAGCTCCATCAGTGCGGGTCGCCCCTCAGCCTTTGCGGAAAGACAGCTCTGCATCACCCCAAACAGATCTGATTCCTCTACAAGCTCCAGCCTCGGCCTCTCCCCATTCACAATCTTCTCCCCTGCAATCACCGCCTCATACTCTCCAAACGGAACATGAAGCGTCAGACACTCCCACAGCATCATCCCAATCGAGAATGTCACCGACTCCTTTGTCGCTCCCATCTTCTTGTTCATCTGCAGCTCTGGAGCCTTCCACCTCAAACACTCCTTTCTGAATCCTTCATCATCCTCAAACGCTGATGAAGGAGGAGGTGAGTCTGTGAATCTCTCGCTCATCAACGAAATATTGGACGAAGAAGAAACAATACTCAATGAGGAGATTGAAGAGGAATCTGAACTGTCATCAGAAGAACACTCTGAGTGCATCACGATGCAGATCACCATGTGCTCTGAGAACAGCACAATGTGAGGACTCAAATTTTCTAAGGATGAAAGTGGATTTTCCATTTCATCAAATGAGTGCAGTGCTCCATTCACCACCCAGAACAAGACCTGCGCAGCCGTATATTCTCTCTCCTGAAGAGTGCCTATTGCTATCTCTTTCTTCTCATTCCTTCCATGAAGCAACATGAATAATGAATCTCGCAGATCCACAATCAGTTTTTCATGAGGAGACGAGCAGGCCATTGCATCTACCAGATTAGACATCGAAGAGGTGGTCGGGCACAGATCTTCCCCTCGAACAAATGTTGAATCTGAATCAGTTGAACAAGTGGAAGAAATTGATGGTGATGGTGTTCTCTTCCTTGTCTCTTCTTTCTCATCAACCTTCTCCAGCATCCACTCTGGAATCTTGTCTGAATCTTTTCCAAGGATGTATTCAGTGGAGCCACTCTCACTCAGCAAATACTCTTCAGACTCCGAATGCACCATCTCCTTTCCATTTATTCTTTTCTTTATTCTCTCTTCATTTTTCTTTTCTGCCTCTTTCTCTGCTCTTCTCCACTGCTCCTCAGGCGATATCTCCATCGTCACCATCTCAATCGCCTTCGGATCCTTCTTAACATTATCATCAACAATCTCCTTGTATTTTTTTGCTTCTTCTTTTAAATTTCTCCATCGAATTTCCAATATTATTGATACAATGAGAACAATCAACAATAAAACAACAAGCACAATCACAATCAACAACCAATAAGATTTCCCTTCTTTCCCTCCTTCAACAACTTTATCATCTCCTGTCTTTGATTCTGTTTTGTTCTTCAGAATCAGCGGAGAAGTCGAAACCAATTGTTTCCCAAACAATATCATCACAGATACCTCTGTTTCGTCTCCAATTGTTGAAATATTTTCTGAGGGAATTCTTCCAATCACTTCATTTTCTGATACAAAACCATCTTTCTCAAAAGGATATGTCTCAACCAACTCCACTTCCCCTGTTTTGCTCACAAGTCTGAATGACAAGTCACATGGCACAAATAGAGATCCCTTGAATTTGATTAAAAAATTGCTGCCATTCCCATTCACTGAAACATCTTCCAATTTGGGAATGAAGAAAGGCGATGACCTTTCTCCTGCTATCCCTCCGAGTGTGCATCCATCATTCAAAATCCAAAGAGAAGAATTGGGCATCAGTCCATCTCCTCCTTTCAAGCTCGAAATGGTCAATGAAGCAAAATCTGAGCAAACAATGTTTCTTCTCACTGATGGATATTTTTCAATGAATGGATTGTTGTTCAAGAACTCTCCTTTCTCAATTGTCACATTACCAGAAGATATGGATAATCCGCCTGATGATGATTTCGAAATAATCACATCCTTCATCACTAACGAAGAGTTTAACGAATGAACAAGAGACCCATTCCATTGACAGATATCTGTTATTGTGTTCATATTCCCGGTTTCACTTTCTTTCGCAAGCATTCCAAAAAATCGACAAGAATCCATCGAAACATCCTTCATATCATGCGCCTCAACAACACTTCCTTTGTCAGATAAGGAATTGCAATTTATGCAAGAACAGTTTGAAAACTCCAAATGAGCAGATGATGAAGAAGCTGAGAGAACAGAAGCTCCTTCTGAGTTCCTTGAACAGTTGTTGAATGAGGAGATTCCAATAGACACTGTTCCTGAAGTGGATCCTTGAATCGCAATGATGCAACCATCAGATAGCTTCACTCCATTCGCAGATACTCCATTAAATACAACTTCTTTGCACTGCCCAATCTCAAACACATTTGAAATTGCTTCAACTTTTTCCAGTCTCACATTCATCAATGAAATCTTATCCCCATTAAACAGAAACAACGATTTCTTGAATGATAGGAGTGACACTGAGCAGTTGTCAATATGAAGAATTCCATTTTCGATGCTCAGCAATGTTGAGTTTAGAATAGCAGCTTCAATGTTTTCTGATTGGCCAATCGAAGAGAAATCAACAAATGAAAGAGATAATTGGCCATTTGTTTCATGAATAATAGAACTGTCTGAATACAAAAATGACTGGCCAAAGTTGAAATTCAATCTCTCAATCCGAACATTCTCTGATGTTGTGATAAGATTTCCATCATTGGTTATCGCTGAGTTCAGATACACCAAAGCAGTTGAAGGAGATTGCAGCGAACGGATGATCACATCATGAGCTTCGCATTCCCCAACAATAATTGTTTGCCCCAAGATCAACAGCTGAGAGTACAGAGATGGAATAATGTGCTGAACTCCGAAATTCAATGACTCACAAGGCATGCTGAACTCTCCACACTGCTTGCTATCTGCATGATTTTCAGAAACTGAAGACACAAAGATTGTCTCGCTTTGGAATTTCACCACTCTCAGCAGAAGATCTTCTTCCCCCACAAAAGAGTCTGTTGTGCATCCCCACATTGCCAATTCCTTCACAAATGGCAATCTGAAGTCCAACAGGAATTGTTCATCAACTATTTGATTTTCGATTGAGTGGCATCGAACATACACGTCTCTCCCTCTGAATGCATAGTTGTCTCTGAATGTGATATTCGACAACACAAAGTTCAGAGGCTGCTCAGTTGCCGAGGTGCATTCCAGAAACAGCCACCCACCTCTTCCTGTGGATGAGCAGAAGCACTCAGAAATCGTGCAAAATGAGCAATCAAAGCTTCCTCCCTCATTCAACACACAAAATATCCCTCCTCCCTTTCCACACCTCGTTCCACCACACTTCTTCATCGTTGTGTTTCTTATCACCATTTTCAAAGGCTCATCATTGTCATTCCGAATGATGGGAATATCATCAGTTGTGTTCTGTGTGACTTCTTCGAACACACTCCATTCAATGGCAACATCTTGTTCAACTTCATTTTTTTCTCTTCTTGAACTCTTTGATATGCCCAATCCACTTGCTCCATCCAACTTAATATTCTTCATCGTCAAGTTCTTAATGTTCAAAATCGATGTTGACAAAACAGAAATAACATCCTTTGAAAAAAATAGGAATTGCATTGACACAAATTCCAATTGAACTGTGCCTCCATCTGTTTTGATCAGTCCATAATTCATAATCTCTTCCACATTGTTTTCTTCATTTTTTGAGAACGAACAATCTTTCAGAGTCAATAATCCATCGATTGAACCAACGTGCAACAAAGTCTTAGCTCCACTTGCGAATGAAGAAGGAATCACAAACTTTATCAGTTCGAAATTGGTAATTCCGGAAATCATCGTCGCTGCTTCTTCTGCTCCTTCAAGCGATGAGAGACATTCCAAAGAGCACATTTCTTCATCATCCGATTTAATAGAAATATCGCTGAGTTTAACCCTTTTCTTTAAAATCGCCTTTCCAATGACGTTTATTTTCCTTTCATTTCCTTCAGGCAATCTCAAATATGAATGATCTATTGACAGACACGGATAATCTGAAAGACCACAAATGCATACATCTTTTCCATCACCCCCAACAAATAACTCTGAGCCAAGTGCAATCCAGAAATAGGCAAGCGGAATTGCATTCGTTTTGTCACTTCCATCAAAGCCTCTCAAAGAATCCAACGAAATATCAGCAAGATGCTCAGATACAAATGGAAGAGAGGTGTTTGTGATGCTCTTCGTCAAGTTGGATGATTCCACAAAAAGATCATTTCCATATTTTGCAACATTTGGCTTGTCTGCCTCAAAAACAGGAGATGAGATCACAAACGAAGAAAAGCCATTGATCAACTCCAGAGCCATCCCTCCTCCAAAGCCTATCTTCTCTTCTTCAGCTGGTGCTGTGCATCCTGTGAATGTGCACGAAATAACATTCATTTGAGTATTCCCTTTCAACTGGGCATTGATTGCCCCTCCTCTGCTTTCATCATCCATCACAGAACATCCATCAAATTCACATTCTTCAATATTTATTTGCGTATTCGAATTTTCATCATTGCTGTTATCAATGTTCACACAGCCTCCACTTCCTGCCGCTCTATCTATTTCTGTAAAAGTGCAGTTCGTCATGTTCAGCCAGGGAGCGTCCAAAAACTCACTATTTATTTCACTTCCTGTCAATGAGATCAGCGGATTTTCAATCAAGGTGATTGATGAAGCAGTGAACGAATCAACATTTAAGATCCCTGATTCAACTGACAAGAATAGCAACCCCAATTCAGATGAATGATCTTGAAGAGAAACAGAACAGTGAGACAATGTCAGTGATGATGATGAGGAAGAAATGAAAGTGGAATGTGATGAAAGAGAAGGAGGAAGAGAAAAGATGAGCTTTGATAGAATCGTTTCAACACCTGCTGTTATCATCGCCGAGTTGAATGATGAAGTTGAATCGAAGACTGTCCAGCCACTTTGATCATCATTTCCTTTGATTTCGTGTTTCTGTTCAGCAAAAGCTAATTCATCGCTCATCAAAATCATTCCATTCACAACAACTTTCTTAGCCCCTGCAAGTCGTGTGAGAGAGCGCTTCATTGTCAAACATGGGAATTGAACAATTCCACAATGTGAGTGATCAGATGCCTCAGAATTGCTCACAAAGATTTCTTCTGGGGTGGGAAGAAGATAGATGCACAGAGGGATTGCCAAACTCGTGTTTCCATTGTCATAGCCTCTAACTTTATCAATAGTATCCAATGAATCTGTCACACATGTGATGTTTTCTGATTTTGCAATCACTTCCAGATTGGGTGAAATGACAAAAATATCTTTTCCCCACTTGGCTGTGTTTGTTCCGAATGAAGAGGATATCAGGAAATTTGGACTTTCATTCAATAATTGAAGAAGAATTCCTCCCCCAAGACCATTCAATGCTGAGCAATAGCACTCATCAAAAGATCCACCTTTCACTTTCACTTCATTTTCACTCCCAACACACAGCATCATTGAGCCTCCATTTTCTGAACCTGTGCTTCCACATCCTGAAAATGAACAAGAATCCAGATCGATATTTGCCTTGTCATTGGAAAACGACATCACAGCTGCTCCGCTTGTTGTTCTCTCAATTCCATCAAAGGTGCATTCTGAAAGTGTTAATGAAATTTCATTTTCCGAAGAAAGAAAAATCAATGAAGAAGTTGAAATTGTTTTTGCCCAGTTCACGTTTTCCATCTGAAACATCCCACTCTGAACATTTATCAGCTCTGTGGTGAATGCTGTTTCTGTTGAGTGTCCGCTTCCAACAGATATGTTCAGCCCACTTGTGTGCATCTCTCCTGTTCCACTTATCTCAAATAATCTTGAGGCTTGATTATTTGCATGTGCTGAGTCATGCACAAGAATAAAGTCTCTGACAGTCAAGGTGCCTGTTGAGACTGAAAAAAGAGACAAACTACCAGACTCTAGTTCTGTTTGAATTGTTGAGCCTAAATTACTTTGGCCATAAACAGTAAAATTGTCTGTTCCACAATCCACATTTTTTGTTACGGTTATTGCTCCTGTGAGTATTTCGATATCAGTCACATATTCAGGAATTAGTTGGGTCAAACAATGGCTGATGGTGCTGCATGGATGAGACTCATTTATTCCGCACGAATATGTATCAATGGCATTCGGCTGCGTTTGAACTGAAGAGACAAATCTGATTCTTCCAAAATCGTTTCTTAGCCATTCGCTTTGATCGACTATAGAATGATGACCTGTACTGACTCTGTTTGTTGTTTGCCGGGTTGAATAGCAGCTGAGATCAATGTTGTTTGATGTTGAACTTTGAAGAACAATATCATGTCCAGCATTTCTACATGTGTTATTGTGAAAAAAACAGAAGAAAAGCAAAATTCCATCATTATTTGTATTAATTAACATCCCGATAGCGCCTCCTCCATACATCGAATAACAATGACAAAAGAGACAATTTGAAATAGCAACTTGATCAGCGCAGTCCCAATGTTCAATTGCACCGCCAGCACTACCAGTTGATCCATTGCATCGGCAGTATTCGAAAAATGAATTAATAACACATTTCTTTTGCCTCTGAGTTTTCGTTGGACGCAGATCAATTGCCCCACCATCATTTCCACATGAACAGTTTTGAAAAGAGCAATCATCAACCATTGACTGGACATACACAAACTCTGCCATAATTCCTCCTCCTCCAAAGTCCGAGGTGATTTGTGCTGTGCATTGAGAAAATAATGAATGAAGAACAATGCATTCAGCGATATTCAAAGCATATATTGCTCCACCTTTTGTTGAAGAATTGCATCTTTCGAAAGAACAATTTTCAACAGTGAGAATAGCATTTGTATTGTCATGAACAAAAAGGGCCCCTCCTTGTGGTGCTGTGCAATCAACCCATTCGCACAACGAAAACGATTGACTATCTGTAAAATTCATTTGCCCTTTTTTCTCAAGAGCATTCATTTCTCTTTTTCCGTAGAATGTGGTTGTGTTTTTGCAGACAAATTCCTGAGAAGAAAAAGATCCACTTGAAATTCCTCCTTCAAAAGCATTCACGCATGCATAAATGAGGCAGTTCTCCATCGAACTTCGAAAACATGAATGTTCCATGTAATAATCACTGTTCTTGGAAGATTTCGCAGACATGTTCCTGAAGGAACAGTCATTGATCTGTTCGCTTTGGCTCTTTCCTGAAACAAGAAAATTGTCTGACGAAGAAACAGCCAAATCCGAAATGATGGAATTTCTCAAAACCACTGAATTTTTATCTTTAGATGAAAATACGAGGCTGGATGAATAAACATTCTTTTGGGATAATATACTCATGTTTGTGAGGATGATTGACCCACTTTGCAAATGAAAAGGAGTTGGTGATTTTTGGTGGGAAATGCAGGAATCCAGCATAACACTCGACTTTTCTGTTATTAGCAGAAATTGTGAGGAAGAATGTTCAATTGCCACATTTTTCAGTCCAGCTGAAGAGTTGAATAATCTCAAAAATGAAACAATTGTTGTTGACGTAACTTGCTGCAATCCTTTGTAATAACAAAATATGTTCCCCCTTTCTTCATTTTTTATTTCTCTGTTTGTCTGAAAATGTGCATCGTTTGAATTGCCTCCATTCGAATAAACAGGGTCATTATGCGATTGAGAAATAAAGCGAGTATGTTGGCTTTCGAAAAAATATTCTTGTGCTGCATCATGCAACATTAATTTCCCGGCAAGGAGCAAACATGCGAAAAGAAATAGATGCACGCTCATCGCTAGCTAATCAACTTTTCTGTTTGATAAAATTAAATAATATGTCAGATCTATATAATTCTTTTTTCAAAAAAGAATTCATATGATTTAAATGTTTGATATATAATGAAATGAAGTGAAGATCGATTATGACAACAATTTGTTAGGGTTATCATTTTTGAAGTCATGACTTTTTAAACTGAATGTTGTTTTTTAATAGATTGTTTGTTTTTGACAAGAAATTTTTAAAAAAAGACAAAAAACATGATAATTGTTTTTGAAAACCAATGTTTAATCCAAATTGAAGACAAGTATGCCTTAATTAAGATTTTTCACATTCAATGTTCATTTTGGTGAAAATCCTGTTTCACTGCATTCTATCAATAAACTTAAAGTTTTCAGAAGCATTTATGATTTGTAAATGTGGGAAAATTCGGACTTTCAAGCATTTTTTGCACAAAACATTAAAAAAATTGCTTATCTCAAAACTTCATCTATTTTTTTCAGATTTCCAAATAAATCAGATTTTCTGATCCGTAAACAAGCATCGTTTAAATCAAAACACAAAGTAATCCAACATTTCACGAATGTCAAAAAATGGACACATTTTTATTGTGTTTTTTGATCTAAAAAAAGTCATTGAAAAGTGCACAATTCTTCAATGAAAATGCCTGAAGTGAAATATTTTTCCCCACATCGAAAATTATACCTCTGTGGCATGACAAATCACTTGAAGCCTCGTCTATCAAGGTTTAAAAAAAAGTTTTTTTTAATAAAAAATTAAAATTAAATAAGCAATTGCTAAAACTTCAAAAGACTTCTTATTGTTCTTTGGTAAAGTTTTATTGATTGCATCTGTAATATCTGGTTGTTTTTTCTCATGAGTCAGTGAAGGTCATACACAAATTGTGAAAAAAAAATATCTCAATTGACATTTTCTGTCAAATAAAATAATTATTAAGAGCATGATCACATTAATTAAAGATGATATTTTTTCAACATTATTAAAATTGTTTTATATCGATTTTCAAATTCATTATTATAGCAATTGGGAAAAGTGTAATCGTGACAAATTTAACCATTTTTGACAAATTATAAATATCTTGTCAGTTAATTAATCATTTTTTCAATTTTATCCTTGTCATGTCACAGAGGTTTATCGAAAATATTTGATTCAACATCGAAAAATCTTCATTATAAAAAAATTAGAAATAATTTTCAAAATTCACACTCACTTCAGTTTCTTTTTTTTAGAAAATGATCCGACAACTGCATCAATTTCAATCAGAAAAAAGTTTTTTTGATGTATTTGTGGTATTTGATTGAGTTCAATAGCGTGAATAGGGTTAAAATGAATAGTTAAAAAACTCTTCTAATGTGCTCGAAAGACAATAAGTTATTTTGTAAAAAATAAAAAAGATATGATCGTTCTTAATCCTGTTTTGTGCACAAAAAGACAGAAATCAATCTCATTTATTTAAAACAAAATTTATTCTATCACATTTATCGAATGTGTAACCGATAAAACAAAACATATTAAATCTTCTTATTGAGAAAAGGATCTATAAATATCAGTCTAAATCATAGAAAACAGTGGTTTAAAATGAAAGGAAAACATTTCGAACAAAGAAACTTAAGTTATTATCAACATTTGTTTTCATAAAATATCCTTGGTTTTGACTTGAATTGAAATTCAGAATAAATTAATTTCTTTTTCGATTTCGAATAAAACATTTTCGATGTTGTTTTAAACTTTTTCGATTTTGAATTTAAGTTTTTTGATCTTGAATTAAACTTTTTCGATGTTGAATAATTTTTGGTGGAATGATAAAGATAAAAATTCGGAAAATTTCCTATTTCACGTGTATTGAAAAAACCGTGTGTAACATAATTTTTTTTGACTTTTATCAAATAATCAATTTCATTTAAAGAAAATTTTCAACTTAAAAAACTTCAAAAAATGATTGTTCTTTTATTTTTTTTTTATCTATCTTATATTATCAGTTCAACCTTACTGAACAATAACAGATTTTAAAAAGAAAATAAGATTAAATAAGAAATTTTTCAAAAAAAAATATGTGAACATGTTTTGCCTTCATTTTTTCCACCGTTTTATGTGTTCAAAAATAAATGACGCTTTTTCTGGTATTAATGCTTGAGAAAAATGAAGAAAATGAACAGCTATGTCTTCCACTCCCTCGCTTTCCAGATCTTCCATCACATTCTTCCAAAAGACGGGCATTTCGTTTGCATCTATTGAATTTGAGGGAGAAAGTCTCTCGTAGTTCCATGTAGATTTATCAGATACTGATGAAGCAGATGCTGAATGAAAAGAAGAAGAAGAAGAAGAAGAAGAAGAAGAAGAAGAAGAAGAAGAAGAAGAAGAAGAAGAAGAAGAAGAAGAAGAAGAAGAAGAAGAAGAAGAAGAAGAAGAAGAAGAAGAAGAAGAAGAAGAAGAAGAAGAAGAAGAAGAAGAAGAAGAAGATGATGATGATGATGATGATGATGAAGATGATGATGAGAAAGAATTCGCTTCTGCTTCCGATAGAAGCAGCAAATTGTCAGTGAAATCAGGTTGATTTGAAGGAGGCTCTGTTGCAAGTGCACCTATTCTTTTTTCACTTTCATCCAACCCTTTCCGCACAGATGACTGATTCGACTGCCTCCACTCTTCCAAGCTTCTCCATTTCTCGATCTTTTTCCTTCGCATATGCTCACCCAAGAATCCATCGCTTCCGCCTTCTTTGGCACATTCCTCTTCCATTTCTATGTTGTGAGGCTGTTCTGCTTGTTCGGTCTGTCCTGTCTGATTTTGCTGGCTTGGCCATTCGTCTCTGATGTTCCACAGAAGCTGGTCCAATGCCCACAGCACCACAGACGTGGTGGAGGCATCGGCACAAGGAGAAGACGGGCGACAGCTGCTCGCGTGGAAGGCATAGCAATAAGGCTCAGCGGGAACAGACGAGACATCAGGGACAGTGCATACACTGCATGCTGCATCCGAAAAAACAGGAGGAGAAGCAGCTGCATTCCGCAAAGAATCAGAATTGGAGTGTGTTGAGTCTCCACTGAAGAGTGCTAGCTCTGAGCAAAACTGACATTTCTCTCTGCAGAAGACAGGCTTCTCATCAGCAAATGCAGAAGCAGTCAAGAACGACACGAGGATTCTGTGGAGATTGTGGTTCAGCAACTTCACAAGATGCTCAGCTGCACAAAGACGGCAAATGTTCCCAAAGATTGTTGTGACAATTTCTCGGCACTTTGTGCAAAGTGTCTGAGGGACAGAAACAGAAGCACTTGAAAGAGGAGCAAATGAATGCAAAGAAGCAGATCGAGTCATGGAATACATGGATGAAGAAGATGAAGAAGAAGAAGATGTTGTAGAAGAGAACGATGAAAAAGATGTTGAATGCTGCAAATTTTCAGTATTTGGCGCACCACTTCTCATCCACAATGTCTTCTTCTCCCACTCATTTCTGACTCCTTGGTGACCCAACAGAATGAGAGTGAGCAAAAAATGGAAAATTGAATCTGACTCGACCAAAAGACAAGAAATAACAACACTCCGCCACGACATCATGTCGAGAAATAGCAAACAGCTGTGCAGCCCGCAAGCTTCGTAGATGGAGCTGAAAGAAGAATACAAAGAAGAAGATTTGATTGAAGCGGATAATTCTGAAGTTGAAGTTGAAGAAGAAGATGAAGATGATGATGACAATGAAGATAAATCATCATCAGAATTGGATTGATCATTTTGTGTTTTAGAAGAAGATTGTTCGAAGCATTTGCAACTTGCCTGTGGTTCACTTGATTTCAGAGATGCAAAAAGCAAATTGTTGCAGAATGACTCCAAAATAGAGATGATCCGATATTTATCCACCAAAGAATCTATTTCCGGTGCAAAAACCGTAATCATTGCTTCAAGGCAAGAAAAGCACTCAGCAATAATTGCGCTGTTTGACCAGTCTGCGATGCTCTTGTGGAGAAATAAGAAACGGGAGGATGATGAAACAGAAGAAAATGATGTGGGCTGTGAAAGTTCATTCAAATAAATTGCATTGATGGATCGACAATGCAGCGGCAACTCTGTTGAGCGATATTTCACATCAAATAAATAAGTTGAAGAAGAAAGGATATTAATTATTATGTCATCTATTTTCAATGTGCTAAGGAAATGCTTGTCAGAAGCAGGCCAATTAAATAAAACATCTTATAATTGAACATTGGAAACATATGAGATAAAAATTTTTAACTTTAAAAAATAACTATTCACACTCATGCTTTCAGAAATGCATTTGAATGCTCTAAGTGCTTCCTCAATTTTTAATTCGCTTTGACTGTTTAAAGCATCAATCAAATTGCTTTTGCAAATTGGACAGATAATTTGAAGCAACTGAACATCGACTGGTTTCCATCGGTTAATAAACGAATAAGAAAGGGCTGCAAGTTTTAGAATATCTTTTGAATCAGTTTGCATAAAGAGAATTTGTTGAAGAACTGAATCAATATCATTTGCCTTAAAACTGTTCACAAAAAGATTTTCTGAGTTTCTACCAGAAACACGTGTTCCAAGTGAAGCAATTGCATGAATGATTTCGAGAGATCCCAATTTATATCTTTGAACCGTAGATTGCAACAGCAATTTTAAATCCCGTAAGAAAGTTGGTGTAAGAATTTTTTGAATATCGTTAACTGACAATAAAGTTATTGAGCACGATATAAGTTCTATTGCTTCCAATTTTTCACGTTGAGGTTTTTCATTTAAATTTGAGCAGGCCTCTAAAAAAACATAATGTGAAAAAATACTTCAAACATTTTGAAAAGAGAAATCCAGCATTCCTTTGCAAATGCAGAAGACATTTAAATTTTTAACAGATTCTCCAATCATAAGGTCACATAAAAAGTGTATTTTTCTTGAACAAAAACAAAAATTATTGATAAACCCATATCTTTTTTTGGAATTTACATTTTTGTGATTTTCAAAAGATTAACAAACAAAGCGTTGACACACAACATTCCATTCCCTTCAGTTTTTTTTTATTAATTTTATCTTGCTTGAAAATATGTGAATAATTTTTCATTTTAAATTCGTTTAATAATTCTTTCAAAAGATTTTGAAAATATTC